>NC_054741.1:41710563-41822091 GCF_018143015.1 Lytechinus variegatus | reverse complement strand
AATATCAGCTAAAGTTAGTAGGTCTGTGTATATGTAAGCCTATATGTAGACTGGTCAATGTATAGAGCGTCTATGCCTCTTTTTGTTCTGATTCATCATTGGTTTGTGTTAGTGTACATCACATACTTAATATTAGAAAGACCTTTAAAAATTGCTCATGTAAAAGGAAGGGGGTAGAGAGGAGCTTTGAGAACTTTACTGAAGAGGACTAGAGTGGTACCTTCAAGAAGGTATTTAGAAAAAGGCACAGAGTAAGGTAAGGTATCTAAGGGCTAATAGTGCTCAACTAAGGAGAGATGGGGGGGGGTGGCTGTGTGCTTCAATCTTAGTCTACCCCCCCCCCCCTCTTTATAAGCCATGCCATCTATGAAATTATCTTTGTTTCTCTCTCTCTTTCTATCTCTCTTTTTTCTCTCTCTCTCTTCTATCTATTTTCATGTATCTCTTCTTACATCTGAGAGGCAATAGCCCTAGGAAGATTTTGATATAATAGGTCAAATGCAAATGTACTAAAGTGGTATGTTCTTATACTTTTACTGTTTCCTCATTCAATCTCATGTATATCTGGTAATTTTGTTTGAGGCAGTTCTGATATCCTGATATCTACACAAAATTAACATACACCTTTATATCACAATTAATAGGGACCTATTGTCATTACATTCACTGCTGGGCTGTATGCAGGTAGGATATGTATGCATCCATATAGTGAATATAACATGTATGAGTAATACATTAAAATGGGTAATTTCATAGAAAATAGGCATTTTCAATGCATTTCTTTGTGCTAGTGTGAGTGTACAGATATGAAAGAATAGCAAAGTAGCTATTCAATAAAATAAAATTCATAGGTCATATAATATAGGTGCCATGAGCCTAATTACATCAGGAGGGCTCAAGATATTCGTTCGACCCAACCCATTCGAATTTTTTTCAATTTGATGTTGCTGATTGACAAAACTGTATGAATATGATTCAAAATCTAACACTTATTCTAGAAATGGTAACTACTGAACTTCCTTCGCCCAAATTGGGAAGATAAAAAAGTGACTTGGAACTATTTTTTTGACTGGCGGACTAATTAGGGCTATTTTACTGTTTGAGTCGATGAATTTGATCCATTCATAGTTATCTTCATAAATGGCAATTTATTTTTAAAATGAGCTGGCTACGCTACCCTTTCCTGGTCAGATATGGAATGCCAGATATATATCCTATCCAATGGTAGTAAACATTCCACCCTCTAATTTCACATTTATTTTTTATGAATTTTTCAAAAGTGCCATTTTAACACACAAGTCTATGGGGAATGTTTTACGCGCGTGACACCTATAGTGCCATGAGCCTAATTACATCAGGAGGGCTCAAGATATTCGTTCGACCCAACCCATTCGAATTTTTTTCAATTTGATGTTGCTGATTGACAAAACTGTATGAATATGATTCAAAATCTAACACTTATTCTAGAAATGGTAACTACTGAACTTCCTTCGCCCAAATTGGGAAGATAAAAAAGTGACTTGGAACTATTTTTTTGACTGGCGGACTAATTAGGGCTATTTTACTGTTTGAGTCGATGAATTTGATCCATTCATAGTTATCTTCATAAATGGCAATTTATTTTTAAAATGAGCTGGCTACGCTACCCTTTCCTGGTCAGATATGGAATGCCAGATATATATCCTATCCAATGGTAGTAAACATTCCACCCTCTAATTTCACATTTATTTTTTATGAATTTTTCAAAAGTGCCATTTTAACACACAAGTCTATGGGGAATGTTTTATGCGCGTGACACCTATAAGTACTATGGGATATCCCTAGTAGTGGATGGAATTCCTGGCCAAACTCTTCAGTAGCAGACAATTTCTCACTGATATCAATATATTTAGTCATCAAGAGGTGCAAAGAATTGATTTAATGGCTAGCAAGGCAATATCAGCTAAAGTTAGTAGGTCTGTGTATATGTAAGCCTATATGTAGACTGGTCAATGTATAGAGCGTCTATGCCTCTTTTTGTTCTGATTCATCATTGGTTTGTGTTAGTGTACATCACATACTTAATATTAGAAAGACCTTTAAAAATTGCTCATGTAAAAGGAAGGGGGTAGAGAGGAGCTTTGAGAACTTTACTGAAGAGGACTAGAGTGGTACCTTCAAGAAGGTATTTAGAAAAAGGCACAGAGTAAGGTAAGGTATCTAAGGGCTAATAGTGCTCAACTAAGGGAGAGGGGGGGGGGGGTGGCTGTGTGCTTCAATCTTAGTCTACCCCCCCCCCCTCTTTATAAGCCATGCCATCTATGAAATTATCTTTGTTTCTCTCTCTCTTTCTATCTCTCTTTTTTTCTCTCTCTCTCTTCTATCTATTTTTATGTATCTCTTCCTTCTTACATCTGAGAGGCAATAGCCCTAGGAAGATTTTGATATAATAGGTCAAATGCAAATGTACTAAAGTGGTATGTTCTTATACTTTTACTGTTTCCTCATTCAATCTCATGTATATCTGGTAATTTTGTTTGAGGCAGTTCTGATATCCTGATATCTACACAAAATTAACATACACCTTTATATCACAATTAATAGGGACCTATTGTCATTACATTCACTGCTGGGCTGTATGCAGGTAGGATATGTATGCATCCATATACTGAATATAACATGTATGAGTAATACATTAAAATGGGTAATTTCATAGAAAATAGGCATTTTCAATGCATTTCTTTGTGCTAGTGTGAGTGTACAGATATGAAAGAATAGCAAAGTAGCTATTCAATAAAATAAAATTCATAGGTCATATAATATAGGTGCCATGAGCCTAATTACATCAGGAGGGCTCAAGATATTCGTTCGACCCAACCCATTCGAATTTTTTTCAATTTGATGTTGCTGATTGACAAAACTGTATGAATATGATTCAAAATCTAACACTTATTCTAGAAATGGTAACTACTGAACTTCCTTCGCCCAAATTGGGAAGATAAAAAAGTGACTTGGAACTATTTTTTTGACTGGCGGACTAATTAGGGCTATTTTACTGTTTGAGTCGATGAATTTGATCCATTCATAGTTATCTTCATAAATGGCAATTTATTTTTAAAATGAGCTGGCTACGCTACCCTTTCCTGGTCAGATATGGAATGCCAGATATATATCCTATCCAATGGTAGTAAACATTCCACCCTCTAATTTCACATTTATTTTTTATGAATTTTTCAAAAGTGCCATTTTAACACACAAGTCTATGGGGAATGTTTTACGCGCGTGACACCACCAGCGACGTGTGTAGACTCTTCACTAGTCGCTTTTTGGCTACTTTTCCGGAAAATGCCTTCGCCAGGGTGTAAAACGGAAACGCGCCTCCAGGGGGGGGTGAAACTCCGCTTCTGCATCCGGTCAGACATGGGGAAATTTTGGAAGGTCAAAAGTGCACACTGCTCCCATTTTTCGCGTACAAGGCTATGGACACCGCAACTTCATGGCACACCAGCGAAACAGAGGCGTGGTCATAAATTGGCCTGCGCGCACAGCGTAAAAATATGCAAATAAGCAAATTAGCATAATACGCGACGTGATTGAATATGAAATGTATTCATAGAGCTGCGTTTTTGGTAAATTCATGTCATTGATCATTCCCCGTTCCCTCCTCAAGGTATTCAGTTGTTTATTCATATTTTCTTGTTTACATATTTTTTAATTTTTTGCGCTATTATTACTACATCAATTAATTCACTTATTTATTTGCTAGATATTTCCCTGGAAGACATTTTGGAAGCTTACAAGAGAAACATTAGTAGGGTTGAACTTAGAGATCTGCTTGCTCTATTCATCAGGTGTTCATCACTGCCCATTATTTTCATTACACATCATAGCCACAAATATTTGTTTATTATTATTTTTGGGGGTGGGGTAAATCCTTGATATGATTAGAAAAATCTGAGAAAAAAAAGCAATCAGGTCATTTTGTCTTTATTTTGAAATTGAAATGAACAATCTGGTGCAAATCTTATGAAGATCTTTTTTTAAGTCTGAGTTTGGGATGGGAGCAAAAGAGAGACCAGTACCCCCTCCCCCATGTATTTGCTCTCATCAAGGCTCACTTCCAAATAAAATAAAAATTTTGTACCTGCCCACCCCCTATATTTCTCTATCAATTCCACACCCACCCCCTCTCTCTCTCTTCCACACACATTCCACACAATCATGCAAGCAACAATTATTCTCATTTCATTTTTATTTCTATCCCACTTTTAAATCAAACTCATTTATGTCTTTAATTCAACTGCACCTGAATGTCACAGTATGCCATGTTGCAATGGCTTTTACGGGCTATCTTGCCACGCATGTTATTTTGATACTAAATACCTGTTGTACTAGTATTATACCAGTGGATACTCGTAATACAGAATCAAATAATCAATCAATCAGTAGCACCATCATATTCCAGTCATATAGAAGTAATCTTCAGTGCCATTTCATCACAACACAGTTTAGTAGCAATAACATCATCATCATCACATATCTTTCACGCAATATAAATTGGTGGATAAAGTAAATCACGAATATCAAGATTAGAAAGTAATATTTCAAATTAAAATGTTTATTAATAAATTTTTGAATACATGATAAAAATATTTTTTTCTCTTTTTTCTCACCAAAGCATCAAATTACATCAGCAAAATGCCTATAATGAGTGCAACAGAAATTACAAGGATATTACAAGAGAAGGGATGTATTTTCTTGATAAAATCTAGAGGAAAAAAAAAATGAAAAAAATAAGTATGTATATTCACTTTCATAGTTATCGATAAGCCTTACACAGTCAATATAACGGGGGGGATCAAGGATGCCATTAATAAAAAGATTATCGATATACCTCTCAAAGTCAGTTACTCAAATATCAAATCATTTTTTTCAGCATTTGCTGACAAGAAATAGCATGCTAATCTAATCGGGGACATTTCATAAAAAAAAGGGAGCACATTGCAACATTTCTCTAAAGAGTTCCTTCCCAAATCTGCACATTAGTAACAAAGTTGCTTATTGTCTATTGTTGTGAAGTGCTGCTAGAGCTGTGTTCTATTTCCAACAAATTATTTTATTTGCAGAGTTAATCTAGTTCATTATACGGGACATCGACAATACAGTGTTAAAAAAACAAAGAGATTAAAAACGAAAAAAAATATAGTGCAACTTTTCACTTCCCCCTGAAAATGAATTCAACAGCTTAATGTCCAGCAATACATACAGGTTCTTCTTTCATAAGGACTTCGATTATGGTAAATTGGCCCCAAATGTAACTAGCAACTAGCATGAGAACCCCAATTTTGATCTGTTGCTTTAATGTTTCCATAGTAATTACCAGAATTTCAAAGTTAGAATAGTGGTTAGCCTTAATGAATTGGGGTCCAGGACTGAGAGTGATTTCTTCGCCCTTTGTTCTGTCAAATTGTTTTTATTATGAACATTTTTTCAATGAAAATCCATTATTTCTTATAACCTTTTATACGTCTGTAGGCATGTATATTACATCGCCCAGACCTCAGTAAAGGCCCATTCTGCATTGTTTAGATTACCAGAATACAACCTATCCCTTTCAAACTACTAATATTATTCAAAGTGCTTTCACTACTATAAGTACTACTTGTAGATGATTAGAACATTAATAAAGGGGGGGGGGGGTAAGTGTGAACTTTGGAAAAATATTTTAATCTTGTGTGAAACCTATGGACCTAAATATCTATACTCCAATTAATCTTTTTTTTTCAACAGATGTGTAGTTTAAGCAACATTCAATATGTATTGACACATTTATCTAAATTCATTCATTTTTTTAATTTAAATCTGTAATTGCAATGAAGTTACTGCTTGTTATGAACCTGGCCTTCATATTTCTTCTTGATCTGCCCTGGTGATACTCAAACAGCATGTGAAACCTGCATAGTAAACAAAAAGAGAAAGGAACAAAATGGGCTGCTGATATAAATTATTCTTACTCATCTAGTCCAGTTTATTTAGAAGTTTTAAACTGTTTATGAGCCCCTACTCTTCCATGCAATGATATTTAGAAAATGCACATGTAATAACTTATGTTGCCAGATAAAAATCATAGATCACTATTATAGATCATTATTCATATAACTTTTTTTATTAAGTGTGAAAACCCATTCAATATTTTGTCCTTTTTTATTTCTGTCTTCTGAGTAGCTGAGTTTTAAAGTGATTTTATTTATAATTAATATAGCTAAGAGACATGGACAATAAGTATGCATTGATGATAATGGAAATACTGGTGAATCTGAATCCAAAAGAATATTATCTCATCATGGAGCTTTACTTTATTGGACAACACGATTCAGAAAAAAAAATGTTTTTTTTATATTTTTATGAAAACAAGCATACCTTGCAAGCTTTTAGATCAGATATCCTGTTACTCATCAGATTGTACCTCTTGGTGATGTGCAAATGGTATTTGACTTTGTACTTCTGACTAGGCTGGGACTGCTAAGAACTGGATCCCATTGGATCTGCAATTCAATATAGATACAATACTTTACAGTTTAAAATTTCAAAAGTGATAAACAAAATTCCTCTCTTAAAACAATTTTTTCCGAGTTTCCAGCTTTCCCAATTCCAAACTGGAAAAATGCAGGTCTTGACCAAAAACTAAATGGTTCAAGCATACGTGGCCTACTATAGTGAGGTCTTTTGTCAATCTTCAATATATATATACACCAAGCCAGCTTTGTCAGATGTAGGATAATTATCATTTGTGTGATAATATGGCTCTCGCTCATTCATCAGTGCGAGACAACCATTAAATTTTTTGCACTCGTCTATAAACATGTCTGATTTGAATCTCTACGTTAAGTGAGTTCCTCTTTAAGTTTGATTTTTATTTTTAAAAAGGGTTAGCTCACTTGCTGGCAGGTTTAAATGACCCTTTGCCTTTCACCACAAATAACGTCAAGTGAGGACAATAAAAATAAATCAATTGGATCAGCCGCTCTCTCTGCTCAGCCTTATACTTAAACAATTCAAATTAGGGCAAAAGATTTTGGCGGTTCCCCCCTAAAATTTTTGGCTTCCGCCACCAATGCCAGGAATGTTGATGTTCAACTGAGAGTTGCTGAAGTGGAATCTCCGTTTGTGAACTTGTTATAGAGAATGATTATTCCAGGACAAGTTAGATGATATTACCCAGCCCATAGCATACATCCCAACAATAGAATGGAGGCAATATACCCCTGTAATACATGAAGTATCATATTATCTTTAGGTTGGTTTGGAAAGTAAGTCCTCTAGTCAATATTAATGTCTGCCCAACAAAATGGTACTATCTGGCAATTTGGTGGTTCAATCACAAGCAGAAAAAGTTTAGTAAATTGACACTAGTAAGACAATTAAACAAATATAATACAGCCAAACTGTCTGACCCCTTACTTGACTACTGACTTAACTAATTATTGAAAAATGACAAGGGATGCTTAGGCCCTTTGTAACCATTGCATTGGGCAGACTGAAGCAGATGACTAGAATTCATACTTTCATGAAGATGAAGGAACATCAAAATGATTATTACAATTTAGCAAATATGAATTTATAACACTGTCATGGTTATAAAAAATAATGAATTTCTATCAAGTAAAATGACAATACAATGTAAGAAATAACTGCAATAAAGTAATTTCATTTCCAAAGATATCTTCCATAATTTAATAACCAAATTTCTCAAGATAATATTTCTTCTGCACAAAGTGTATGAAATGCTCAGTGTAAATCATGCTGTTTATAAATTTTTTCAAAATGAAAATACATGTAAACTTAATCAAAACCAGGGGTGGTGGATCCAGGATTTCATTTCATTTCATTTATTTCCATTTCCAACAATCATTTACATTTACAATTGGATCAGCCGCTCTCTCTGCTCAGCCTTATACTTAAACAATTCAAATTAGGGCACTATAAATTTTCTCAACCCTTCCAAAAAAAATTGAGCAGTTCGAACCCTGACAAAGAAATGTTGCCCCCCCCCCGAAAAAAAGAATCATTAAACTCCGTTGCTAGGCTAATTATATTTTACTCCAACGGTCCAGCCAGGAACTAAAATAAAGTTAACTTAAATCTTTGTAGAAAAAAGTCAAACCAGACAGATCTAGAATTTTATTCTTTAAAATCTATATCTAAGTTAGACCTATCCTAGGGCCTTACTTTTAAGGAAAAATGTCAACATCTGTCTCAAATCATTCCATGAGTGACCATGGCCAGGGCATGGCAAAATATAGTGAGTGATTGTATTGCCGACCGGCCTTGTATTACCGAACGCGCGCATCATATGCGTCAGAAAACAATCAAATACGCTCAAACCTTTGCAACTTCCTCCCAAAGGGAACTTAAATAGAAAAATGATGAAAATTTATCAAAAACACAATTTCGAAGTCTTTATATATCCTCAAAACAGTAAAATATGGTCAAAATAGTTCATCAGTGACTTTGTTGTTTTCCCAACTTTTCCCATAGAAAACACACGTTCGGTAATACGATACCTTTTCAAGTGACCAAAATATTTCACTTGCGAAGAGGGGTCCGATTGGAAGCTGATGTCGTAAAAATAAAAAACAATTTCGGCAAAATTTCTGCATGTTTATATTTTGTAGGTATTTGTGTATTTATGGTGAAAGTTTGGTGAATTTTATTGGAATAATGTGTTTGATATGATCAAATTCATGAAAAGTGTTCGGTAATACGATCCACTACCATACAGATTCAGTTCATTTAGATTTAATTTAATATCATTTTAAATGCAGATAATTATATTGATTTATAAAATGATGTAATAGCGGTGTCGAAAAATCAGTACTAGCCCCATGACCTAACTTCAAATTTCAAGCTTGTTTGACAATTAATTTCCAACACCTAATGACCTAGCCTACATCGGCGATTTCGCAGCCGGCTGGCACCGGCGATATCAAAGTCCGCATCCCGCTCTGGCTATATATATTTGGCTTAATTTTGATGCAGCTTTGCCGTTAAACAAGTCCACATCTACCCCTGATGTTTGACAATAAGAACTGAAATACAGATTTAATAAGGGCGGACATGAAGCATCCCAATTAACTAACTTAGTTCTACGAAAAACTATATTTATTTATTTTCTGAGAAAATATGTCAGTCAGATTTCAGACTTATTTGGGATCAAGACAGGAAAAAGAAATGGAAATATGGAAATTGTGGTTTGCGTTGTAAACTGCACATAAAGCCATGCATGTGACGCCGAATCCCAGCAAACACATTACAATTTCAACTAAGATCAAAGTAAGGAATTGAACTTAACTTACTTTTTTTCCTATGGAATGTCATTAGATTGATATTAATGTTTCCTCCAAGATTTTCTGCTCCATTGAAGTTCACCCAGAAATCATGATTTCGAACATCAATTCTAAAAACAGATAATTAGACTTGCTATTGTATTTCAAAAAGTTGAATTTCGCAGAATAAAAAAGAACGACACTTCGCACAGATATCGTAGGGAATTGTGGGACGGAAAAAAATGTTTAATGCATGAGGACATGAATAAAACATTAGCGTTTTATCCAATCATACAAGTGCACTGTGCGTATTTTGACGTTATTACTCATGAATTAAACATTGACCTTCCAAAATCAACCTTCAAATTGGACAAATGGCAGCCATGTTTGTTATGTACAAAACCTATGGAAAATCCATAGAGATGTATATTGACAATAATATACATCTCTATGGGAAAATCAAAAACGCGCGAAAAGAGTTGCCTCTCTAGCTCCCTTCGGGAGCTTACGTATACGTAAGATCGTATCTCTGTGAAGTGCTTAAAATTTGTACGTAAGTTTCGTCCGCTTGTCAATGAGTGAAATCGCATAGCGATGCGATATCGTCAAAATTAAGCCCCTGTCAGCGCGGATGAATATGATATTTTCTCTTTGTGATTGTCCTCCCGTGCGATGAAAAATATGTCATCGTAATGCATAGGACTTTCGCGAGCTACCGAAGTCATTTTCGTGCCCCAAATTCCATGAAATCTTCCAAAAATAACCATGAAAGTGTCGGTAAGTCAAAAATGTCTTGAGTTGCTCTCAATTCTTACCTTATTTAGTTGTATTTCTTGCAAAATGGGTTTCGAAGGGTTCTGGATTTTCCGTTGATTGTGAAACTTGAATTGATTTCCTTTCTCTAGTTTCTGTGTCTTGCAGTTAAATTGCAGCGCGGGGAATCGCAAGGGCTGTGGAAAGCCCTTCTATTCTCAGTGAGGTTTACAAGCTGAGCTGCCCTTGAATTTGGTCGAATTTCGAGCCATTTTAATCGCGCGCACGGGATGATTGATTAACATAACAATTAGCAGATTAGAGATCAAGATTACGTCACGTACGTGCGTACGTGTGATACACAGAAATGAAATTGAACTTGAATCACACGGAATCACAGTCAAGAAATGCTTTGTTTTCTTTGTTTGCTAAATGATTTCCTGAATTTAAAATCATGAATAAACACCAGAGTAATGACATGAAGGAGATAATCATGGTCATATGAGGAATAACTATATTTTCTGAAAACGAGTGAATATGATGGGGCAATAATGTGCATGCACTGGAAAATGAACATTCACCTCACTGTCAGTGCCGTGGTGTCAGTGACTCAGACACAGTGCTTTACTGCCTTTTACTGGACTTTTCTTTGCACTGCCGCCGCCACTGGTTTTTCTTTTGCCAACTAGATTAAAACTCATTTATTAATATGTTTATTGCAATTTTTGAATAAATGGTAATACAAAGTGGAAAAAAATGAAGATAAAAATAATTTGGACTAAAAACTTGTCATGCCATCACCCCCCGCCCCCCTCGAAAAAATACACACTATCTTGAATGACTCGTTAATTTAATTTGCATTGAAAAAATAAATAATTGTATTTATGCACTTTTTTATTTCTCATTCTTTCTGCCAGAATATCAGATGCCATCATGAATAACCTCACCACCAGATTGAACTCCTAAACATCTTGATAATGACTACACTCTAAATTACAGGGATTTAAAATAAGTTCACATGGACTGTAGTTAGGGACCAATCGAATTCCGGATTTAGTTTGAATCCTTAAGATTCATTTTTAAATCTCGAAAGGTTTAAATTCAAATCATTTGAGATTTAAATTTAAGTCTTTAGGATTAAAACTAGATCCAGAAATCAATTGGTCCCTAACTACAGTCTATCTGGACTTATTTTAAATCCCTGTAGTTCAGAGTGTATCTACTGAGATATATCTTGCCTTCTCGAGATTGGAAGTTTTAAGTTCAAGTCAGAGTGACCTAAGGCCCTACTAACAAGAAGAATCCAGATTTACATAAAAACAAATCCCACGGAAGATACAAACTGATTTTACTCTTAATGTGTAGTGTGTATGTGAGACACTGTGTTTGTGTTTATTTTGAGGAGGACCTCCTGTCTCTGTTTTTATTATTTTATTGACTGAATGAATGATCAATACCTAAAAGTGAGAACTGATTTTTGAGGAGAGTACATTAGGGTATGGTTTTGAGTGAATTTGATTTGAGTAACTGTTTTTCTTTATTTTTCTCATAATTATTATTTTGCCTTTTATTATATATTTTCAGTTATATATTGTCAGTTTATTTAAAGGGGAATGAAACCTTTGGAACAAATAGGCTTGTGTAGAAACAGAAAAATCAAAGAATAAGAATAAAGATAGTTTGAGAAAAATCTGACAAATAATGAGAAAGTTATGAGCATTTGAATATTGCAATCACTAATGCTATGGATATCCTCCCATTGGCAATGCGACAAGGATGTGTGATGTCACTGATGAACAACTTTCCCTTTGGTGGACTATAAATTACCCTCAAAATATATCTTTTTGCTTTTTCTTATGATGATACAAACTCTTTATCCATGATGTATTCTTAAAAAATATGTATTACATGCCCTCGTGTAGAAAGAACACATGATCTATGGATAGATGTGATAAAAGAGGCAATTCAAGTGAAATATATACTAAAGTAATGGGGAGAGTTGTTCACAAGTGACATCACACATCTTTGTCGCTTTGCCAATTTGCTACATGTATCTCCATAGCAATAGTGATCGCAATATTCAAATGCTCATAACTTTCTCATTATTTGTCCGATTTTTCCTCAAACTTTTGTTGATCTCTTTCTTTGATTTTTCTGTTTTCACACAAGCTATCTTGTTCCAATGGATTCTCCTTTAACATTAAGTTGAAGTAACCAAATTTGATCAAAGTGTTCAATTCTTGGGATAGAATTTTATCAGGTAATAAAACTGAGTTTGATAAATCTAAAAAAGGACACTGAAAAAATATGAACACTTGGAGATGCTCACTAAGAAGAGGAAAAAACATGAAAGGAAATGGAACTTAAGTGGATGTTATAGCATGCCTTTCGCAGATCTCCAAGCACCAGGAATCATAGGCGGCGGAAGTGGGGGGGGGGGAGTATCCCCCTAAATTTGAGGTGGGGAGGGGACGATTCCCCCCCTCAATTTTTTATTGATAACCTTATTTTTTAATTTTTTTTGGCTTGTCAATTTTCAATTTTGTTTCCTGTGTCCCCCCCCCCCCGAAGACGAAGATATTATTTGGTCACTATCTTTTTTTTGGGGGGGGTCAAAAGATTTTGGCGGTTCCCCCCTAAAATTTTTGGCTTCCGCCACCAATGCCAGGAATGTTGATGTTCAACTGAGAGTTGCTGAAGTGGAATCTCCGTTTGTGAACTTGTTATAGAGAATGATTATTCCAGGACAAGTTAGATGATATTACCCAGCCCATAGCATACATCCCAACAATAGAATGGAGGCAATATACCCCTGTAATACATGAAGTATCATATTATCTTTAGGTTGGTTTGGAAAGTAAGTCCTCTAGTCAATATTAATGTCTGCCCAACAAAATGGTACTATCTGGCAATTTGGTGGTTCAATCACAAGCAGAAAAAGTTTAGTAAATTGACACTAGTAAGACAATTAAACAAATATAATACAGCCAAACTGTCTGACCCCTTACTTGACTACTGACTTAACTAATTATTGAAAAATGACAAGGGATGCTTAGGCCCTTTGTAACCATTGCATTGGGCAGACTGAAGCAGATGACTAGAATTCATACTTTCATGAAGATGAAGGAACATCAAAATGATTATTACAATTTAGCAAATATGAATTTATAACACTGTCATGGTTATAAAAAATAATGAATTTCTATCAAGTAAAATGACAATACAATGTAAGAAATAACTGCAATAAAGTAATTTCATTTCCAAAGATATCTTCCATAATTTAATAACCAAATTTCTCAAGATAATATTTCTTCTGCACAAAGTGTATGAAATGCTCAGTGTAAATCATGCTGTTTATAAATTTTTTCAAAATGAAAATACATGTAAACTTAATCAAAACCAGGGGTGGTGGATCCAGGATTTCATTTCATTTCATTTATTTCCATTTCCAACAATCATTTACATTTACAATAGTTTTGTTACATACATCTTGATATAATTATAATCAATAAAACAAAGAAACTTATTATGTATAATAATCAAGATAACAGGTCGAAAACGGAGGAGGCTGCTAAAAAGCGAAGCTTGTAAGATGCAGCCTCCTATAACACACGTATGAAGAATGTAAACAAAACACAAACCCAACATGGTAGACATTTGAACTTAAATCTATCTGAATGAATAATTTAAAAGAAATAAAAAGAAAGAAATAGAAAATAAGAGAAAATAGCAAGATCAGTGGTCTCCAGATTCTTGCCCCAACACTCAAAGCGAATTTACAGAACAGGAAAACGAAAAATATCATATTTCACAGCTCGTAGTGCTGAGTATATATGAAAAATATAATGTATGAGTGACGAAGAGTTAAAAAAACTAACGAGTATCTTGGAGAAACTTTTTCAACTTAAATTTAAAAGAATTTAGGTTTGGGGAATCTTTGATAGTATTATCAAGAGTGCCCCAAAGTCGAGGGCCTTCGAAAGTGAAGATGGATTTTGCAAGAATTGTCCGGGGTAGAGGAAAATGAAATTCCTCGGATTGACGTGTAGGGTATTTATGAATAGTTTTGTTTTTATTAAATGAAGAATCAAAGATTGATGGTAGCATATTATTATTTAATTGATACATAAATTGACCCAAGTTGTATTGATATAATGTTTTTACTTTTAAGATTTTATTGTCAATAAATAATTGGTCTGTGTGGGATCTCCAGGACATATTAAAAATAACGCGCAATGCCTTTTTCTGTAAAAGTAATATTCGTTCTAGATATGATGTATGTGTATTTCCCCAGACAATTATCCCGTAGTTTAGATAGGGTAAAATTAATGTTGAATAAAGCATTTTTAGGGAGGAAGTTGGAAGAAAAAACTTGACCTTATTTATAACACCAATATTGCGTGAAATTGTACGGCATATAAAATCAATGTGTGTTTTCCAAGATAAATTGTTGTCTACTATCAGACCTAAAAATTTTGTTGTAGTGACCACTTCAATGTCAGCGTTGTCCAATTTAATGTCGTATGGTAATTTATCTAAAGAATTGCTAAAAAGCATACATTTCGTTTTTTGTACATTGATTGACAATTTATTAGATCTTATCCATTGTACTAGCTTCTCCAGTTCAATGTTCAATATATTGACTAAAATATCGGGATTAGGATGAGAATAAAGTACATTTGAATCATCTGCAAAAAGAATATAAGATAACATTGTCGAAGAATTGTGAATGTCATTTACATAAATCGAAAATAAAAGTGGGCCCAGTATGCTGCCTTGAGGAACACCCCAATTAACCTTTAGTAAAGAAGAATTTTGTTCATTTATGTTAACAAACTGTTTACGGTTTATTAGGTAATTCCTGAACCACTCCAAGGCCTTTCCACGGATTCCGTAATTTTTAAGTTTGTATAGTAGTATTTCATGATTCATAGTGTCAAAGGCCTTGGAGAGGTCCAGAAAAACACCTACTGTATGTTCAAAGTTATCAATAGCTTTTGTGATTTTTTCAACAAATGAAAGAGTGGCATGAGAAGTACTATGCTTTTGGCGGAATCCAAATTGAAAGTCAGAAATTATGTTATATTTATTCAAAAATTCTAATAGTCTTGTATATATCACTCTTTCTAGAATCTTTGATAGAGTAGGCAATAAAGATATCGGTCTATAGTTACATACATTATTCTATCTCCTTTTTTGTACACAGGTATTACCTTAGATATTTTCATATTGTCGGGAACGACGCCATTAATTAAGGATAGATTAAATATGTGTACTAAAGGATCAACAATATATTCTATGACATTTTTTAATAAAATATTATCAATACCATCATGACCACAACTCTTTTTGTTTTTTAAATTATTCACTGTATCTATTATTTCATTCCTATGTACTGGTAATAGAAAAAGAGAATTAGGATTTGGTCGGTGAGTGAAATCGGTAAATTTCTTTTGTGTTAATGGTATATTGTCGGCTAGATTTTTTCCGATCTGTGAAAAATATTGATTGAATATGTCAGCTATCCGCGCAGAATCATGAATTTCGATATCATTGTGTTTTATTGTTCTTATGTTCGATTTTACGCTATACTTATTCAAGGCATTGTTTATAGTTTGCCATGTTTTTCTTATATCATGCTTGAAATGAATTAGTTGGTTTGTGAAGTATTTTCGTTTTTCGCTGCGCAAAACTTTTGTGAGGGTATTTTTATACATGGTGTATTTGCGATGCGACTTCTCTGAACGATTTATTTTGTCGGCATAGTGTTATGTAGTATGAATATAACTTCCTGTTATCCTTTCAGTCATTCACCCTCACTTGTTTACAAACTCCCCCAATGTCATCTAAGAATCCCAAAACCCCCAATACCATTTAACTGCTAAGCCTTGACCGTAAGAGGGCCGTCTGCACCATCCCGAGTTTTCAAATTAGCGCGCTATTTCTGATCCGGCAAATTATCCCGATCTGAAAAATCTCGAGATTGTTTGTAATGCAGACGCAATTATCGCGCTAGTTCGTAGGATTAATCTCGAGATTGCAATCCCAAGTCAACTCGGGTTTATTTGCAAAATAGCGCGCTATTTACGAATTATTGCGCTAATTCGTAGGTGCAGACGCACTCGGGTTTGGACTCGGGTTAATTTATTCATGACCTTCAGTCCATAATGCAATTCGCGTTCCATTTCCGCCTTGGTAAAAACATAAACAGCGATTATACCGAACGCATGCGAAAGTCAACTTTATAGCGTTCATCAATTCCCCAATCAGCAACGATGGTGTCAAGCCCCCCGTGAATGGATTTTGGGAGAGACCAGACCGATGGGGGAGGCGCTCATTATCGACGATGGTCATAGTCAATAACAATACTGACAGCATTGTCGTCTTATTCCTTCGCAAAATGTGAGCAAATAGCATTTTTTTCCTCCCCTCTCTCTCTCTCCCCCTCTGTCGTTGCCTCGGAGTCCGCCATCATATTAAACGAAGAATACTTCACTCGCTTATAATTATAGCGCGGCTGAGCTGAGAGGATTGTTGCATAACAACGGTCGAATTCGGCGAAAGAGTACATGGACTTGATTGCATATCGCGGGAAGTTATTCAAAAGCGCGGGCCGTTGAAACTCCAAGATCGAAAGTGCGCATGCTCGGAATATCGGGCTTGTTGCCTCGCTCGAGCAAGAATCGCTCTTCGTGCGATGGTGGAGACGGGGTTTCTTGAATCTCGAGATTAATCGCGAAGAGGGCTGATCGGGCTAAAATCTCGAGATTGAGCAAACTCGGGATGGTGCAGCACCGCCTAAAGAGACCAACCCTCAGTGACGTCAGCTAACTTCATGGAAGAAGTATGACTCACACTCCAGCCCCAGTCACTTGCACAGAGCATCACCACACCCTTGATACCAGAGAAAGTTTGATAGACAGTGAGCTGTAGACCAATCAGATCAAGTTTAGATCACTCCCACCTTAAATAGTCACACCCCCAAAACTAAGGATATAAATAAGACTTCTTGATGATTAGAAGATAGAGAACACCAACGATAGAAGACTAGACCCACACTCATCCAGATAGACTGACTGACTTCAAGACTTAGACGTCCATCGAATATTATAACTTCACTCCGAATCTTAATCTTATACTTCGAAACTATTATATTCATCGTCTCCCGTCATATCCGAATCTTCATGTACTTCGAACTGTCTGTAGCTGAATATTGATAATTAAATACTTTGTGATTTGAACTGTACAACTTTCTCCAAAGTTTCTTCATTACGCTTCAATAATCACCGATCCCATTCCCCAACACGACAATAGTATAAATTGTTTTTACGATTTATTGACCGTAATAATGATTTCGATATCCAAGGAAGTCTTGGATTCTTTTTATAATTGTAGCATTTATTGACTAGTGGTACGTGCCTATCTAAGTGTGTGGTTAAAATTTTAATGAATATATTATATGCAGTATTGGTATCTTGCGAACCGAACACCTCAGACCAGTCGGTGTCTTCTAGACCTTCTTTCAACCTCGCTATATTATTTGGCGTTACTTTTCGGAACTTATGCTGCGGGGAATGATTTTTTGTTAAACTAAACGGGACTCTTGAAAATATCGGAAAATGGTCTGAGATATCAGATAAAATAATTCCCGACTCGGGTAAAGGAGTAACATTACAAAAAATATTATCAATAAGAGTTGCAGATTGGTTAGTAACCCGGGTTGGTTTTGTAATTAAAGGTAAAAAAGATGAGGATATCATTATGTCCAAAAATTCTTGTGAGGCATTATGGTTAGTATTAGATATATCTATGTTGAAATCTCCTGCTATGTAACAATCTTTATTTCTAAAAACTGGATTTTGTAGAAAATCTTTTAAGTATTCTAAAAAAATATTTGTGTTGGAGTTGGGAGGTCTATAAAATACCGCTGTTATAATATTTTTAGATTTTTGGATTTGAATTTCAATAACGATAGATTCAGCAAATTCATTCATACAATTAAGATCTGTATGTATGAAATATTCTAATTTTTCATTAATATAGAGACCCACCCCTCCTCCTCTCCTATTAGCTCTATTATTTTCTACAAAGGTATAACCAGGAAGTGAGTATAAAGTATTAGATTCCTGAGATAACCATGTCTCGGTTAACGCGATTACAGACAAATTCGTTTGTGGAGATGTATCAGTTAAAAGACGTAAATTATCGAAGTTGCAGCTCAGGCTCCTTATATTCATGTGCATGATTGAAAATGTATTCGCTGACTTGTCCGGAGATTTAAATTGATTTATGGTAAAGTAATTTGAACTGTGATAATTATTGTCATTATTATCGTTTAAGTCTACAGCTAAATTCATTTCCTTGGATACAAGGTTTTCAAAATACGGCAGGTTGCAATTTTTCTGTTGGGTTTCAGTATTCGGCCTAAACAAATGGTATAACTCATCATCATTCAACATTGCAAAAGGTTGATTTTCAATGACCGGGAATTTTGTGAGAATAACACGAAATGAAAAACAGCGCTTCCTGTGGAGACCATGGATACCGCTTGCACGTGAGTGTGGACGAGGCAAAGACCTGGAGAGAAGAATTCGATGAAGAAAAACTGGTTACGCACAAAGAGAAGAAAAAATCTACAAACAAACAAAGATTCAACAGGTTAACATTTACATATATACAATATCTACTGAATGTTAACCTTTGCGTTCTTAACAGATGCATAACGAACATGGGTGAGCTCCCATAGATAATAACGAAGATGGGAAGCCTCCCTATAACAATACTTAAAGTAGCATAGTCATTGATGCAAACAATTCAGGTCAGACTTCCCAGTAAAGTAAATGGAGGTGAAAAGAGTCAATGTTCGAATTTTGCAACAATATTCTTAATCTAAAATCAAAGTGGTACATCGTCTACTTAATTTCGCTTTTGGTGTATGTACAAATTATTCATCTTGCTTAAATTATCAACACTATGAATAAAAATGCCTTACAGGTTTATGACAAATGCAAACTTTATAGAAAAAAAATCATTTATTCAAACTCAATTTAACATTGAATTAGCTTCCTTTTCCCCCTGTAAGGATGTGAATTACAAAAAAAAACTCCTGCTGATTAACCCTTTTTTCATTGATTAATAAAATTATTTAAACAAGCCTTAATAATAAAACATCTAAGATTTTATGGTTTTATTTTCAATTACCCTCTAAACTGCAATTTGTCATTATCATAATTATTCTATGGAAGCAGGAGACCGTCAAAAACACGTATATACGTCGTGTCGTAATTCAATTTACTACACGACGTAAATAATTACGTAGTGTAGTAATTCGAATTACTACACGACGTAAATAATTACGTAGTGTAGTAATTCGAATTACTACACGACGCAATTCCGAATTACTGCCCAACGATTTAATGTCATGACGTTAAATGAATTAGTGTCGCTACATCAAATAATTAAGGTCGTGTAGTAATTCGAATTACTACACGACGTAAATAATTACGTAGTGTAGTAATTCCAATTACTACACTACCTAAAGAATTACGTCGTGTAGTAAATAATTACTACACGACGTAATTCCGAATTATTGCTCAACGATTTAACGTCATGACGTTAAATCAACCAATGAGACTGTTCGTTATATGAGCGCAATGCGAAGAGCTGAGACTACAGAGTATTGTACAGGAACGTACCGGCAGGAAGTTAGTTGGATGTCCTGACTAATCTCTTGGTGCCGCCAGTGGATAGAGTAAAAAAAAACAAGGAAAGAGAGAATATATAATAGGAGAGAGAGAGAAGCGAAAGGGGGAGATTGGAAAGAAAAGGGGGGAACGGGAGAGAAAGAGAAGGGAGAACGGAGGGGTCATATCATTGTATGAACAGGATGTTTTATGATTGTGCCCCGAGCGATAGGGCGAAGCCCCAAGCTCAGTGCGTTATAAGAACAAAAAGAGGGGGCACACAATGGCGCATGCAGCAAAAATTTGCTTAATAATAAGTCTCGAGCCAGCGAGAGAAAAAAAACTTTAACTTTGAGATTGATTTTGACATGGTATGCATAAAATGACGTATCTTTCATCTTTCTTTCCTTTCTTTCCTATTATCATTTCCTATTCTCGGTTGTAGAACTTTTTTTGGGGGGCAGTGCTTTGCGGATCAGGTCCGTGGCATGTGACGGCACCAAGGTTTTTAACCTAGGAGGAGACAAAGTAACATTTTGGGGCCAGGGGGAGGGTGACACACATTTTTTTTAAAAAACAGAGCGTGGGGCGCAAGCTAAATTTTATTTAAATGTAGTTTCTAATCAGTGACTTGAAAAGGGACCTGTTAAGGACTAGCAGTTTGCATAATTAATTGGTCCATGAAGATGATATCTCACGAGCCGAAGAGCTTTGATATCCGGGGATGATATCTGGACGTTCTAAGCACTTTTTGTAATCATGAACACGATGGGTATACACCTATACAATTGATGCGATCGCGCTTGAGCGGAAACAAAATGGCGATTTCACACCAAAAAAAATGGTCCAGCTTCACAGGCGTTTGCATATCGAACCTGAATATCAAACCAACTTCACAGTTTGAATATCGAATATCGAACATCCAACTAACTTCCCTTCTCTCCCGTTCCCCCTTCTTTTCTTTCCAATCGCCCCCTTTCGCTTCTCTCTCTCCTATTATGTAATCTCTCTCTCCTTGTTTTTTTTTACTCTATCCACTGGCGGCACCAAGAGATTAGTCAGGACATCCAACTAACTTCCTGCCGGTACGTTCCTGTACAATACTCTGTAGTCTCAGCTCTTCGTATTGCGCTCATATAACGAACGGTCTCATTGGTTGATTTAACGTCACTACACTAATTCATTTAACGTCATGACGTTAAATCGTTGAGCAGTAATTCGGAATTACGTCGTGTAGTAATTATTTACTACACGACGTAATTCTTTAGGTAGTGTAGTAATTGGAATTACTACACTACGTAATTATTTACGTCGTGTAGTAATTCGAATTACTACACGACCTTAATTATTTGATGTAGCGACACTAATTCATTTAACGTCATGACATTAAATCGTTGGGCAGTAATTCGGAATTGCGTCGTGTAGTAATTCGAATTACTACACTACGTAATTATTTACGTCGTGTAGTAATTCGAATTACTACACTACGTAATTATTTACGTCGTGTAGTAAATTGAATTACGACACGACGTATATCCGTGTTTTTGACGGTCTCCTGCTTCCATACATGAATATGAAACAAGAACATTGCATATTAGAGCAGGTCAATGATGAACTGAGCAGTTTAAATAAAGGTCAAGCTACTCCAAGCAATTGAAACCCGTTATTCATGCCACTAGACCTTTTTTAAAAGAAAAAAAACTTCTTTACACTTGGCCTCGCAAACCTTTCAAGGACTTAAAAAATAGACATGCAAGTGTCATGCGAATACATTATAAACATGTATATATACACCTATATACAAATGAGTGTGCCTTATATATTTTTTTCCTAATTTTATATCTGATGTAAACAAAATTATATAACATGAAAAAAAGAATTGAATGAAATATATGTATCTCAACTCTCTCGATACTGTCATATAGCATTTTTTTAATGCATTTTCTATATACATCAAACATATCCTGGGGGGCACATTTTCAGGATGAAAATTTGTCAAGCAAAAAAAGGGCCTTACGGGGGGGCATTCTTTGATGAAAATTGCATATTTTCATTACATTTTGACTGTAGCTCTCAAGGGGGGGGGGTTGAGCTAGATGTGCCCTCCCCCAGATCCACCAGTGATAAAAATCAACATTTATGATAGATTGCATACCTTATATTCTGAATTGGTAAATTCAATGCATATGTCTACAAAATGAAACTGACATGTTTGGATAAATTTGTTATTTTTGTTTCAAGAAAGAATTCATCAACAGCTTAGAGTTATTGAGAAAACATCAAGAAAAAATAACATTCTGATATGCAATAACTATATCTATTTTATATATGCTTTTTTTCCAAAAATTTAATCCTTGACATGGGGGGCTGGTTTAGTAGTCGAATTCACCCCCCCCCCCCCGTTAAGTAAAATGCTTTATCAAAATAAGATTATGCTATCATTTATAAATTACTGTATTTTGGAGCCCATTAAAATTCAAAATGAATCATAGAGGGCAGTGCCACACCTTATTCACTGAAATTAAGGAGGGGCATGCACAGCTGAAAAACTATCAGCAGGGGCAATAATTTTCACTGCAATGTTAGATATCCTTTAAAAAAAATCCTGAAAACACATAATTAAAATGAAATTAAACTCCCAGGAAGTGCCCCTGTATACTATTACAGCCGACCTGTATATTCTCAAGGGGTTCAATAATTCCTTCTCTTCCCTTGTAGAGTCGGTTCGGGTGCGAATGTGTCTGAAAAAAAATGATAAGTAAAAAAAGGATCATTCGTAAAAATTGTAGAGAGAACAGAACATATCATTGGCCAAGAAAAAAATAGATATTTCACAAAGAATAAAATCATAATGATGTAGGTCATGTTGAAATTAGACCCTGGACTGGACTCAACATTAGATCAAGTGTAGTGTAGACCAAATGTAAATTAGACAAAGTGAAATGGCAATAAGAATTTTTTTTAAAACCAAATGGGTCAAGCCCATTTGGTATATGGTATAAAGACTAAAATATATGTATATAAGTTAAAAAATATAATTAAGTAGCCTAGGTTGTGCTGAAATTAGACCAACTGGACATTTCACAAAATGAGAATTAGACCAAGTGTAGACCAAATGGGTTTAGCCCATTCGGCATTAGACTAAATGAGAAGTGGGCAAATTGCATGTGAACCAAATGAATATACATATTTACAATTTTTGAACTGCATGATATAATGCCAATTTTATGTACCAGTATTTGACAAAGTAAAAAATATATAATTATGTAGGTTATGCTGAAATTAGACCAACTGGACATTTCGCTAAATGAGAATTAGACCAAGTGTAGACCAAATGGGTTTAGCCCATTTGGCATTAGACCAAATGACAAGTGGGCAAACTGCATGTAGACCAAATGAAAATACACCATGAAAACACATTTCACAAGTTGGGACTGATATAGAGAGCCGTAGCAGACGACGGAGATGGGTACATGATCTGCGTCCGCGCACGCATCTATGTACTAACATGAAAAACAGCATATGGACGATCTGACTAAAAATCGCACATGCGGGGCTATTTGAGAGTCACAGCAGAGGACGGCTAGCAGACGCCGACGGGCGCGCGCATTTAGCGAGCACATCGTGATCGTTTAAACTATCGATAGTAAGGACAGTGCATGACACAGGGACCCGCGATGTCTATGACTTTTTCGACCCATGTTGGTGCTATGAAATTGCTCGTTTTTGCAGTTTAAATGAATTTTACGTAAGTTTTAAGTGGGTTCACATGACAAATTAGAAATTTTTTTATATCATTCTTGGGGACAACAAACATATTTTGAAATTCTTGTTGTCCTGCCTAATATGGGACTGAACAATATTTTTTTTTTCACTTTTAGTACCTTAGAGGCTTAGTCTTGACTTAAAGTATAACGTTAGATCTGATATGAAGACCAATTTTAGTTAAATTAGCATATTATATAACGGCCATATCGTGAATACTAACTCCAGAGTCATACAGTACCTGAATTTAAGCACTGTTGTGCTTCGTTGTTCTTGATTAATTTCGTTGAATGCGCGATAGGTCACGGATCGCTTTAGATAGCTGGCAGCTGTCTGTTTCGAGGAGTTAAAATAAAATATATAGGCCTAGCCTATAGGCCTATATTTTCTCCTCGTACGTACACGTATACAGACGGCTCGCGCGCTATCGTGCAGCCACCATTCGGGGACTTGCAATGCATCCCCCCGTCGGGGCTTTTCATTTTTTGTCTTTAATTAATAAAAATTTTGAAAATTAACGTGACCAAATTAATGCAAATTTATATTCCCTCTTGGCATTAATTTCCAAAAAACGGAGAAAAATTAAGTTAAAAGGAACAAAAACAGTGACCTACCTCGGCTGTCGTGCAAATTCACTTCCCCGTTTTATCCGATCTTTAGTACATTAACATACCGTATGGCCCGTTAAGTAATCATGGAAATCAACAAGTTTTAAATCTTTATGTGTCAACTTTTCTATGAATTTGGGGTTGATATTTGATTTGAACTACAAAGAAAAATAAAAAAGAATGACCCAATCAATAAATTGCTGGCGAATGAGAATTCTTTCGCTGATTGGTAAGATATGTGTAATCAAATCTCTTATCCTCCCTCAATTGTTATATCTTTTTTCTGTTCTCAGTATAAAGATACCACAGTCATTTTTTAAGGAACTTAATAGTCTGTTATTTAAATTTATTTGGAGTGGTGGTAATGATAGGGTTAAGAGATCATTTGTGTGTAATGATTATACTCAGTGTGGACTAAAGATGATTGATCCTTATTCATTGCTCTATCCCAAAAAATGACATGGGTCAAACACGGCCTACTTGATGATAATTTTGAGTCTGTTTGGAAATCAATTGAAATCTCAGCTCTAGAAAAATTTCATAGTGATCCTAATATTTTGTGGAAATCATATGCCCCAGAAACCGTTTTACAATCTTTAGGTAATTCCCAAATTGCAGATTCGCTTCGTTCATGGTATTATTTCAGAGAATATGTTTATATAGAATCATTTCATTGTAAATTTTCTGAGATGGGGCATTGCCAATTCTTATGGTTTAATAGATTAATTCGATCAAAATCCAAAAAATACTTCTATTATGAATCTTGGCATGAGAAGAATGTTGTTGTAATTTCAGACTTATTGAATCCACCTCATCCTGGACATAAACTGTTTGAAGAACTCATTTTAGATTTTGATGTTCCTGTGTCTGATAGGAGAAATACAACTTTGTTTTTTAATGAAAAATATTCAAATGGAGTGGTTTAATAGAACAGTTTTGACTAATGTACACGTTCATGATATTTTGATTACTAAACTGATTACTGCGAAAAAAGTACCATGTTATGCCTATAAAATTTTGGATGTGCAATATCTTCCAGATAGACGGTACAACTACTGGAATGAATGCCTATCAATCCCTGTACCCACTTTGTGGGAAAAGGTACATAAAGCCAATTTCTTTTGTACTATCGATACTAAACTCCGTTCCTTTTACTTTAAGATTTTTCATAATACTATAGCTCTAAATGCATTTCTGTATAAAATCAAAAGGAACGAGATTTACCAAACTGTACATTTTGTGATAATGAAGAGGAATCAATATTCATCTGTTCTGTGACTGTGATAAGGTTACCCCAATTTGGAATCTTCTATTGACTACGATAAAAAAAACATATTTCAGATTTCAATCTCACTAATTTTCAAAAATTGTTTGGTGTATCAACGGATAGATTTGCTACTTACCTTTTACTATTGGCCAAATATTATATTTGTAAATTCAAGAACACCTTACCAAATGTGGATTTATTTACAAACTCACTGTACACTTTAAGAAGTGGCGATTTGATATATGATTTTTATTTTAGATACAGGTAGTTCCCCCTTTTCCATTCTATTTGTTTTTGTATCTTAAATTGAGACTTGTACAAAGCACAGAGTAATATGCTACAATTGATTATACATGTAAATTTATCTCGATGTGTATTCCCTTTAGAGTAACCTGTATCGTCCAATGTTTTATTTTGATTTATGTCACCCTTTTTATTTTTTTTTCCATTTATTATTTTATTTCATCTTTGTTTTGTGATTTTACTGCTTTTGAACTGTTTCAAATCATTCCAATTACCTGTAAATATTGTGATTGTATGTGATTTTGAATACCAAAAAACACATAATTAAAAAAAAAAACATACCGTATGGCCATCGAGTCCCTGTACAGATCAAGCTAGAACTTCGGTCTCTGTTAACCCTAAATAGACTGGGCTATTTCGATGCCTAAGAAGACGGGGGGGGGGGGGCTGATTCAGCCCCCCCCCCTTATGATCTCGGCCGTCGATGGCGCGATCGCGACGAAACTTGGCACGCGCGTTACCCATGGCATAATTTACAAAATTACAAGATCAAATTCTGCAAAATATCTCACTGCTAATTAATTATGCTAATTTATGCGTAAAATCAAAATTTTGCTTAATTAACTAAATAATGACCCTAAAATGCTAATTTTTGGTACACAGACACTTTATATGAATCTGATCAAATGTACTAAAAAAAATTCAAAATCGCATTTATTTTCTTATGTATTTTATTGTTTTCTAAATTTCTTATGTATTTCTTTATTTTTCGACTTTTTGTTTTTTATTGTTTTTCAATGGAAATTGTCGGGGACTTTATTTGGACCATAAATAAGATGGAATTAATTGATTTCAATCAGTAAAAGGAAAAATGAAGACACATTTATGAATTTTGGCTAAAAACTCTATTTGCATTGGATTTGTAGACAAATTCACGTTTTTGTGCAATTTTGGGTCTGCGTGCACTTACGAAATGTTGCGTAATTTCGGAGCCGCATATACCCAGGGGTCGCGAATCTGGTCTCAAAAGTTGCGCGAGACTTGAATGCCAAAAAGTCAGAGAGCGACGCGGTCAAAAAATTTCGCGCGGCGGATTTATCACGAAAAATGTAGAGGGGGGGGGGGCTGAATCAGCCCCCCCAGTCTTTTTAGGGTTAAGCCAACGAAGTTCAGCTGAACAACCAACAAAACAGAAACCGAAGCTTTTTGTCTAGGTTCGCTTGCCCTCTCTCAATAGCATTGGACAGATCTCGCAAAAGGGACAATTTTTTCGTTGACATGACGTTTAGTAAGGCGGATAAGCCGAACAATAATTGTGCAATGATAAAGCATGAAACGTTCACAAGTATTAGTATATGCCGTAAGATTTGTTATACCGAGGTTTTTTACCTGACTGCTAAGAAAGCACGAATACATGCATGTGAGCAAGCAACCAGGGGACCAGCGGCTTAAGGTCCTCTCCGAGGGACCTGGTAACCGGGCCTGGTAATGATCGAACACAGGTCACCGGAATCCGAAACCGCCGTTCTACCGATCGACTGAGCTATTATGGGAGGCCTTTTTGTATGCCCCGGTTGTATGCCATTTTCGTCTGTTGCCATGGCAACAGATTAATTTCTCCAAAATGACATGCGTTCCCATGTAATGGTAAATAAACCTGATATAGATGACCAAAATGATCATTTTCAGGCTTCCAATTGAATTGAATACATATGAAATTTAGAAATATTCTAGATCACCAAAATAGGTCCGTGATGAATGGGAATCTTCCCTTGCAACATACTATAATTTTGAAGTCAACTTCTAGAGTCATAAATGAGTCAAAATGTCAGATGAAAGGAAACCCCAAGCCCATCTAATATAAGAGATGAGTACCCACCGAAACTCGTTTTCTCCCCTGATCAATGCTCCTTACGTACCTGATGATACCTGCTCGGACAATTAAGGCTCTATATCTGTACTAATGGACAGGCTCACCTCCCTTCAGTGTGAAAAGAAACACCCAGCATTTATTAGAAGAAAACCAAGCCATCCATATGTCAGCAAAGGAATGAATGAAAATAGGAAGGCTCAAGACTTTAAGTTTCACTCAAATGGAAGAAGGCAACGCGCGCAATTATAATGATCAATGGCCAGCCCAAATAAGTAATGTAACATCAAACACTGAGCGGGATGCAGCAAGAGAGGTAAATGACATGCAGGCACAGTTTGTATCTTATGCAGCTATATATAGACAAGGTTCTATCTCTGTTTTTTTTTTCTTCTGTCTTGCGCAACATATCCTTTACAACGAAGACCTCTTTGTGTGAAAAGCTTTGCATCATTTCAGTAATTATGTTAATATGATTTCTTTTTTCTCTTTTTCTTTCCTGTAATACAATGCATGTACGCATATAAGAATAAGTCAACTATAATTTCTTCATTTCCAAGGGGGATCCACACTTCACAAGCTTTGCTTTTTAGTGGATCCCCCTCATTTCCATTTATGCTCTATATTATACTGTTTTTTCTGTTTTACGAAGTAAGAATGCCCTATAAAATTGTACTTGATTTGTATTGCTTTATATTACTTTGTATTATGTTTTGAATGGAAATGAAATAAAAGAATTGAATTGAAAAATGGTCAAGAGCAAAGTTTATACTCGATCTCGTCGCGCGATACTATGATTCAGTTCTTCCTAGGAGAAGTAATAGCAACAACCAATACCACTAGGCCACTAGCCCAATTTCTCAACAAGCACGCCCTGAATTCCAACAGCCCAGGAAACAACAGGATAACAGCACCACGAAAGAAAGACCATCAGTCACTCAAGTACTGAATCAGAAGGCATCCAGCTAACACCTTCATCAAAGCAACAGGATTCTTGGCAGGGCCGAGCCTTAAAGGTCAAGTCCACCTCAGAAAAATGTTGATTTGAATCAATAGAGAAAAATCAGACAAGCACAATGCTGAAAATTTCATCAAAATCGGATGTAAAATAAGAAAGTTATGACATTTCAAAGTTTCGCTTATTTACAAAACAGTTATATGTATGAGCCAGTTACATCCAAATGAGAGAGTAAATGATGTCACTCACTCACTATTTCTTTTGTTTTTTATTGTTTGAATTATACAATATTTTAATTTTTACGAATTTGACGATTAGGACCTCCTTGCCGGAAGCACAAAATGTTAAAATAATGGAATTCCACATGTTCAGGGAGGAATAAAATATCATTTCACATGACAATGACGAGAAAATCAAAATATTTCATATAATAAAATACAAAAGAAATAGTGAGTGATGTCATAAGTTCCCTCATTTGCATACTGACCGAGATGTGCA
Organism: Lytechinus variegatus; assembly: GCF_018143015.1. Lineage (NCBI taxonomy): Eukaryota > Metazoa > Echinodermata > Echinoidea > Temnopleuroida > Toxopneustidae > Lytechinus > Lytechinus variegatus. The sequence continues at coordinate 41,793,141 of NC_054741.1, read as the reverse complement.
TATAACTGTTTTGTAAAATGAAGCGAAAATTTAAAATGTCATAACTTTCTTATTTTACATCCGATTTCGATGAATTTTCCAGTGTTATGCTTGGTGAATTTTTCTCTTTTTATTCAAATCAAGTTTTTGTTGGGGTGGACTTGTCCTTTAATTAACCGCCGACCACAAATCTCTAATGGAGGACACTTACCAGGCAGTGATGTATAAATCAATCTTCTGGCACTTCCCCTATATCCACCAAAAATCCTGTAATTCGCCAAGCACTGAGAGCCCAACACCAACAAATACTACACCTATCCTCCACAAGTCTCTACTTACTAGAAAACAGCAAGGAAAGCAACTAAGACTGGGAACCTTCAACTGCAGGGGGGGGGGGCACAATCAAACTATGCTTTCATATCACAACTTTTAGAACAATTGGATATCCTATTAATTCAAGAGCACTGGCTCCACCATTGGGACCTTAATAAACTTGCTAATATCAATAATAACTTCCAAGTCTTTAGTAAGGAGGGCAAAGTGAGGGGTATAGCTACATTCATCAGAATATCAAGCACTTGGAAAGCAACAAAGATGGAATCTCAATCGCAAAGATTAGTCATTGCGGACCTACTACATGACTAAGCCATCAAAATCGCACTTAATTATCTGCAACTGATACTTTCCCTACCTGTGATGTTGATGCCAATACTATTTCTGAGTATCATCATAATTATGCTCTCTACCATATCCCAACATTGAAGCGACTCATAAAGAGGCCCTCATTATACTTGGTGGAGATCTGAAAGCAGATCTGACAAATGAAAATCCATAATTTAGTGTTCGAAATAGACATGAAATGAAATACTCCGAAAATTTCCTTTGCCTTGCAGCCGCTAGCTGTGCAGCGCCAGATCGACGAGGCTCTATCCCTTTAATCGTTGAACGCCAAACAGGGTAGCAGCAACTCCCATCTATTAACGTCTTTTGGTCTGACGCGGCCGGGATTTGTTTGAACCCCCGACCTCCCGGTTGTGAGACGGACGCTCTACCAACTGAGCCAACACACCGGTGTATGAATCGTGCGAGAAACGTACAAAGCGTATTAGGAATTTCTGATCAGTAAGAACATGATTAACTAATCATCTCTCCAAAATAAAAAAAAGAGCTGTACACCTTCCAATCAGACAACGGCTTATGACAATCATATATTGATGACTTCATAATTCCTGCCTAACTTGAAAACTGTAAAAATTGTAAATGTGTTTCTATGTTTGTACTCTCATACCCCGAGAGGGGGTCGATAGAGTCAATAAATCTTATCTTATGTGTTTGGATCTGACTCAAATTGACTTTTTGCTTGATCAACTGAGCGTAAGAATGTTGAATGTATCACTCACTCTGCCACACTCGAAGGGTCTTAAGAAAAGAAAAGAAAAGGAAAAAGGGAGTGGACCAAAAAGGTAGAGGCCTGTTATAAACAATCTCAGCATTTCTGGCGGATTTGGAAAGCTGGCAGAAGACCGAAAGGCAAGGACCCTCTCTGGCTCAAGCATGTATATACAAAACGTCGATCACCCTGCCACACTCGAAGGGTCTTAAGAAAAGAAAAAGAAAAGGAAAAAGGTAGTGGACCAAAATGGTAGAGGCCTGTTATCATGGTTATAAACAATCTCAGCATATCTGGCGGCTTTGGAAAGCTGGCGGAAGACCGAAAGGCAAGGACCCTCTCTGGCTCAAGCATATACAAAACGTCTATTTAGAAGTAGCATCCGATAAGCACGGCGGGCGTGTCACAGTAATCTACTCTCAGAAATTGAGGGTAGTAATTATAAACTCGTCTATATAGGCGTGTCAAACGCACTAAAGAATCTCAGTCTACTGATACAAAGACTGATACACTGTCTTATACGGGTACAACGTATGAAGGAGAGGCATGCAGTTTTAGGTGGCTTCAACTCATACTTCTCAGATTTTGCAAAATCGGATTATAGTACCTCTTCCCCGCCTGAAATGGATGAAGCCATGCCCACTCACCCGTTTCAGGACAATTTGCATCAACCACTTCAACCCTCTACTTCAAAAGATCTAGATGAAGCTATTAATTCCCTCAAGAAACAGAAAGCTGCAGGACCAGATAACATTTCTCCTGAGCACCATATAAATTATATCTTGGCCCATGCAATAGCTCGGAAAATGCTTCTAGTCCTCTCCAATCAATATGTAGCACGGAAGTATATTCCTGGATGAACCTCTGAAGTCCGGCCTTTAGTCCCAGTTCACAAAGGAAAGGGAAAAGATGTAAAATATCCTTCTAACTACCGAGGCATAACTGTTTCTGTAACAATTGGTAAAGTTTTGGAAATGCTCGTTACTAGAAATTCCACTTGCAAGAAATGATGTCCCACACCAGTTACAATTTGGATTCCAGAAAGGCAAGTCTTGCCTCCTTATTGCATATCTTCACTGGAATTAATAATCCAACTGAACTCTGCCAAAAAATGTACAACATATCTTGCTCTTCTTGACGCACAGAAAGCATTTGACATCGTTTCGCATAAAGGCCTATTTTCTAAGCTTCAAAACCTAGGCCTCGATGAATCCAGCTGTTATCTATATTGGAAGAGTTTTACGACAGTAGTGCCAGTAGAGTCATGTGGGTAGGTAAAGTCAGTTCTCCTTTTCAAATCCTTCAAGGTGTAAAACAGGATAGTGTGCTCTCTCCCACCTTATAAAAATATAGGGCCTACAGTTTTCATCGATGGTCTGGTCAAATCACGAAGGAACGCTTGTTTTGGTTGCTCTATTAATGGCTGCTATATGGGTGTGATAGTCCTAGCAGATGATGTTGCTCTCATCAGTACATGCAACATAGAACTCCAATCAATGCTGGACATGACTTACTCTTATTCTTGTACTAATTAAGAGGTATAAAATTAACCCACAAAAAGTGCCGTTGTAGTGATAAACAAAAAGCATCAACCAGTGTAAGATCAGTCGAGTGGAATATGGGGGGAATGACGATCATGGAAAGAAGAAAGCATCCACACCTCGGCATAGTTAAGAGTGGCTGTAATATTGACCACACCAATGGCATCATTTCAAAGGGATGTAACAGCTTCTTCACTCTCACTGGAACCAAGCAAGGAACTCTTTGCCTGCTGCCACCAATATGTGCTCATCTTATGGAAAATGTTCTGCATACCAAGCTAATGCTTTATGGAATTCAAGTTATTCAACTTACTGGCTGCATATATACCATCCCGTGTGGAGCCGTGATATGTGCAAATGCCGGGATATGTTGAAACAACGGTATATGTGCAAAATTTCGCCGGGATTTGTGCAAACGCCACGCCGGGAAATGTGCAAATCTGTCAAAATTTATCAACGGCATCTGTGCAAACGTGACGACGGGATATGTGCAAATCACTGTTTTTATCCATATTAACGATATTTCTCATGAAATCTTTCTTAACATTACTGTTAAAATGAGAAACATGCCTGCATAATAGTCCAGTCAATCTAGCCAGAATAGGGGGGGGGGGTGACCCGCCACTAATTGCAACACTTGATTTTCCACTGCAATGCTTTCCATCAAGGTCCCCTTAACAACATACTAAAAGTCCCAAAAAATCCAAGCAGTGGAAATTTATGAAATTTGCATATTATGCAAATTAGCCATAAAAATTTAGAAAAATAAGGAAAATAGTCCAAAAATTACAAATTAAGTGTCCAAAACAATTTAATTTGTGCGAAAAGTAATGATAAATAACTGTATTCAATGTTTTTATTAAAAAGCGCCAGCGAATCTACCTAATTTGCATATTATGCAAATAAGCATCCTTGTATGGAAAAAAATGTCAAGATATTGTGCTTGTTCTCATATAGACTGCTCGAAATCATTTCATTTATGTAGACATTTTTTTTTTGTTTTTTTTTTGTTTTGGACACTTGCTACTATCACTACAATTCATCACAATGCCTGAAAATTAATTTGCATATTATGCAAATTAGCCATTAAAAATAGCAAATAGGGAAAATAACACAAATATTATAAATTAAATGTCAAAAGCAAGCAATTTGAACAAACTTTCACGATGAATAAATAAGTACAGTGTTTTTATTTTAAAAAGCTAGCCAATCTGCCTCATTTGCATATTATGCAAATCAGTATCCATATATGGAAAATGTCAAGAAAATTTGATTTTCTCACATTGACTGTTGTTCAAATCAATATGCTGCTATCACTAAGCATGCATATTTATCCTAATGTAATTTGTATTTAAGGTAAAATACTGCAAATGTGTTCTTCACGTCCTAAAGCCATGTTGTTAGTCTGACAAGATGATGGGATTGGCAAGAACAAAGCACAGTATTTGAAATTGGTGAGTATTTTGTTAGAGCTGACGTCCGTTTCTTATATGGATGGGAACGACAGAAGGAAGGCCAAGAAAAGCAAACTTATGGCAGGTGAGATCTGATGAGTAGTCTCATTAAGAAGTGTAGCAGAGATTCCATCTGGTCTAGTAGCTTCATGCAGGTTGGTTTCTTTAACAATTTCTTCAGTAGTTTGGCTACACCCGCTTGAGTAAAAAATATGTTTTCTGGCCATGTCTGGGTCAGAACAGGGTTCCAGGACTTGCAGAGCAGCGTCATCATCATCATGATCAGTGGTAAATACTAAGACTAATAATCAGTTGTCTTCCAATGTAGTCATAGCATGATAACATGATATTAAGGGCTTACAACATGCTAGTTGTTACAGCCTGGATCATTGCCAATCCGGTCAACAAATGGTGTATTATAGGCTTGTCTAAAACCATTCTATGGTCCTAGTGTAGCAATTCTGAGCTTCACCAGATGCTATAGGAGCTCAACATGCGCAAGCCTTCCTATAAAACTCTTCTTCCGACACAACTTATGTCCAGCGTCTATTAAATTGAGGCATCTTGTGTCGGAAGAAGACATGGGTAATGGTTTGGTTCTTGCCAAAGTCCTCTTGATTAACATTCAATCTCCTATGCTCGACTTGTCGGATTTCAGTACAGAGAGTTGTATGATTGTCCAAAGTACATGTGCATGACACTATGAATGTCAGCATTCCTCCAGACTAACATCCTCAGTCGTACCATAATTTCTGACAGGTTTATTCCTCTGTATACTCACAGTATACCAATGAGTAACACAAAGTGGCAAACAAATCCTGGAATGGGTACACACTGTTTAATCATTGTTGGATGGTATTTGATGGGGATGTTAAGGGTGTTTCGTTATGTTGTGCCCTCTTGTTGGAAAGGCAATCATCTGGTTTAGTCCTCCATCTGTTAACGTCTACTTGGTTGTTCATTGTCTCACTGAGGAATTTCCATTTGCCATAAATATCAGGAAATTGATATTATTTGCATACGATTTGCTTAGAAACTATAGCTACAATATTTGGAGATAGTTGCCATTCTTAAGACATTCATCAAAGAGGAAAGAACAGAAAATGGATGCTTCATCCTGAAGCAGCAACTGGATTCAGCAAGAACGTCTAATCATGATTCCTGTATCTGGGAAAGATGTCTATATACACTTTAATCCTTTATCATGACTTTATGAATGGCTTTCATGTTGCTCGTATGGGCAAATGCTCGTTGGTACTCTTATAAACCATGCCCAGAGATCTCGTGATTCGAGCAAGTACTCATATTCACCACCACAAGTGGTGTGCTACAAGGACCAAATATTCGAAGCTAACAAGCTTTTATTTGTACTGGGTGTGACATCTTGTGCTGATCACTTGGCAATCAAGGAGAATGCTAGCGTGGACTATACTCGCAAGAAATGCAAAGACTCTACCAAGTCAAGGAGAGAGCAAGACTTGGATGAAGCATTCAAGCATTCAAACAGTGGGACCCATGTAGAACTGACTCATCATTGCACAACATGAGTGGGGTATCTGCTCCGGTGGTAACTGCTCATGAAAAAAGTCAATATCAACCAAGCAAGGTCATCAAGGTTACACATAATCTACGTGGAATTTTAGAGGAAAATATCACAAGTTTCCTTTATTATTTATAACATGCCGGATGCTTATTTGCATAACATGTACATTCCACTTCAGATATAGATCCACAGAGGGGAGACCTTAGAAGGACCTTTCAACAGTTCAAAGACCAAAAATTGGCAAGGTCTTAATTTATACAGCAGTCTCCAATATCACTGAAATTTGTCATCTCTGTTGTGGAATGACTCAGAAAGACCCCTCAAAGAACTCTGAAAGACACTTGTCCTATAGAGATCTTTCAATGGTCTTTCAGAGATGTTTATGCTTTAAGTGATCTTTCAAAATTCTTTCCATAGACTTTGCCTGATCTTTCACTGATCTTTCATTTATCTTTCGATGATATTTCAATGATCTCTCATGAGACAGTAATCTCCGTAAAAAGCTTGGGAGACTGCCGAAAGATCATAGAAAGACTAATAAGAACTTTGAAAGTTCATTGAAAGACCATTGGAAAATCATCAAAAAAATAATTTTACTGAAAGACCACTGAAAGACTGTTTTGGCGTTTCAAAAGTTTTGGGACTCACGAGGAACATAAAGACCATTGAAAGATCTATCATGAAACGTGAAAGACATCGGAGATCTTTGAAAGTTCATTGAAAGACCCTTGAAAGATCAAGCAAGTTTTATCGTCTTATAGCAGTCTTTCAGAGGTCTTGTTCTCTGTTGAATGGGGGTTTAACTGTTTGTGTGAGAAAAATCAAAATTTCTGGGGTTTTTTCATACAGGGATGCTCATAATTATATATGCAAATGATGTAGATTTATTTACAATTTTTTTATTTGAAGAATTATTGAATTTGTAAAGATTACCATGAGCTTCCGTTCAATTTATATTGTTTTCCGCACTTGATTTCCAAATTTGTGATTATTTTCCTCATTTGCAAATTATTATGGCTAATTTGCATAAAATGCAAATTTTGTGAATTTCATATGATTGTCTATTTAATGACTTTTAATATGGTATTAGTTTCCTGTAAGGCATTTCCATATTCCAATTTCAAAAGATAATCTACTTGCAATGTTTGAGGAATATGTCACCAGTGTGTTTTCTTGAATATTTATTACATGTTAGATACTTATTTGCATAATACGCAAATGACACTACATACACTGAGCTTAATATTAATGTTTTCAACGTCCTTAGTGATAGCAGCATAGTAATTTCAACATTATTCAAATTTTCAAGCAGTCAATGAGAGAAAAATCACAATATCTTGACATTTTTTTTCCATATATGGATGCTTATTTGCATATTATGCAAATGAGGTAGATTTGTTTGCATTTTTGATTAAAAACATTGATTAAAGTTATTTATCATAAATTTCCGCTCAAATAAATTTGTTTTGTAATTTTTGGACTATTTTCCTTATTTTTCTAACTTTTTATGGCTACTTTGCATAATATGCAAATTTCATAAATTTCCACACCTTGGATTTTTGGGGACTTTTAATATGTTGTTCAGGGGACCTTCCTGGAAAGCACTGCAGTGGAATTTCAAGTGTTGCAATTAGTGGTGGGTCAAAACCTATATTGACTGGACTTTGCTTTTTTCTTTGCTTTTTGGACCTTTTGTTTTTCATTGTTTTTTTAATGAAATTCGTTGGGGACTCTTCTAAGATCATAAACAGAATAAGATACATACATTTAGGCCAGCAAAACTAAAAAATAATCATACATTTATGATTTTTGGTTGAAAACACAATATATACATTGACTTTGTACACGAAATCACGTTTTTAAGATGTGGCTTCAACGAATTAGTGATCTCGTCCACTAATTCGTTGAAGCCACATCTCTCTTATCTGGGGGCTACATCGAGGGGTAACACAGTCTGCGGAGGCCGAGGCCGAGTGGAGAAGAGACATCGCAAGCTGCGGAGGCCAGGAACTGGACCGACCACCAGGGCCGAGTGGGTCATGTCAGACCAGATAGGATGGGGGCTCACATCAACGATTACCGTTAAGTTATATTTTGTTATCCATAATCCACATCTATGTATATTTTCTTGTACAATCATTGTCAAAGAAATCAAAAGATATATTGAAAAGGGTTGATTAAATCTTTCATAACTGTAATCCTCAGTTTTTACGTATTTCTTATTTGGTGTCAAGCAGCAGTAGATAAATAATTTTTTTTTATAATTATATATTTTATTAGGAAATCAATGTCAAATCACAAAATTTACAAACAATTTGTCTGATTGGCAAGAAATAAAAAATTTACATAAGAAGAGTGAATGTATAACCGTACATGTACAACAATAGCAGGTGAAATATTATGACTTGAATTTCAACTATCGAAAGTTGCGTAACTGCAACCCTCGACAGTTAAAAGAGTGTAAATTTATATACATAATACATATAAAAATACTGTTAAGGTACAATATCCATTACTACAAAGCCATGACCATGGAAATACATTCACAATGCATGAAAATGCAGTAGAACAGTAAAAAGAGTAGTAAATAAAAATATTGAGAAATAGGCCATAATAATCACACAAACAAGACAAGAGTATTCTGCTACTTACAACATGTATTAAAATCATCACTAAATGGGGGGGACATCAAAAACAAGAAGAAAAGGGGGAGCGCACAGCTGAACCAGATGGAAGCAAAGCCTCAAATCAACAAACGGCTCTAGTAGCACAGCAATCAAATGGGGAACGGGAAAAAATATATATATATTCAGACAGTCTCTTAGGCAAGATTAAGATAGTAAACAAAGCTACACCATCCATGTAACATTTGGAACAGATAAACAACCAACCTGATTTCTACAAAATATGTAAGAATTTATGCAAAGATAGGTCAGAATAATATAAAAACAAATATCATACTTGTACTGTAAATATACATGTATTATTATTAAAAAAAACACAAACAAATGTAACAATGAAATCCTTGAATGGTAAACTTCCTCTCATGAATACGAAGCGATACAAAACAAAATGTGTACCTAGCTCAGTCACTGTTCAAACAAAGATCAGCTTTCCTTCAAGTCCTCTATATGCTAGGCGATCTGGGTAGTGAAAGAAAGGCTTCTTGTTCTCCTCCTTGAGGCTCTTGAACTTGCTCATCTTTTCCTTCCTAAGCTGGATAACTCTTTTGGAAAAGTCATCACTCACGTAAATCTTGCTACCCTTAAAAGATGTCGACTTAAACTTGGCAATACAAGCTTTTTGTACCCGCTCTTTGGTGGGGTAAGAAGCGAAGGCAACATGGATTATACGAGGAGGCATCTTCTGATCCTGTCTGGGGCTAAGGGGATATTTTTCCTTCTCTTAATTTCTTTCCCCTTTTCCTTCCCCCTCTTCCCTTTTTCTTCCTTTCTTTCCCCCTTTCCTCTTTTTCTCCTCTTCTTCCTTCCCCCTCTTCCTCTCTCTTTTCCCCTTTCTCTCTCTTTTTTTTCTCCTTCCTCTCTCTTTTTTCTCCGTTTCCTTTCCCCCTCTCTCCTTTCCTCTTTTCTTTCCCCCTTTTCTTCTCTCTTTTTCCTTCCCCCTCTTCCTTTCTTCTTTTTCTTCTTACCTTTCCCTTCTTCCCCTCTTTTTTCTCTTTCTTTCCCTCTCTTTTTTTTTGCCGAAGGGGGGGGGGCAAGGCCCCCTCGGCCCCCAATGGATCCGCGCCTGCTTTCGACTGACTCGGGTAGGTAGAACACACCCGAGGGTTGTTGGGCTGAAGTCCCGGGCCTCCCGCCCAGCATCAGCCGCCATGGCCACTTCACTCACAACAAGAAAAAGAACACTTGAATATTACACAATTTACAGAAAATTATAACCCAACAATGGTGGACCAAATAAAGTTTGCCTTAAAAAACACACTAAATACTACTCATAACAACAAATAGGACCAGAAGAGGCCGAATGAATCGGTAAAAACGAAAAATCTTAAGAGCTCACACGAACACAACCTTCCCCGTTAAGAAGAAAAAGAAGGTGCCATACATGTGTGTGTAATATTCCAATATGAAATGTATATTTATTAGACCTACAATTTGAAACTCCAAATAAGAATGATCGTGTATCAAAGATAATCAAAACCTTTAATATATTCTGTCAAAATATCAAAACGCGTGCTTTTTCGACATTTTTTCATGTTTTACGCTAAAGATGATATTTCACGCAAAAGTGCACTTAACATCCGCCCGTACGTTATTCCTCAGTATTTCCGCAAGACTTAAAGCTGGGATGCCAAGAATTGACAAATTTTGCTATCCAAAGTATAAAAACTCGCTTTAATATGTACGTATACATTAGTCCAGTTAATATAGGGTTTGGCCAAGGAGCTTCTAACTGTTAGAAGCTCCTTGGTTTGGCCCACCACTATTTGCAACACTGGATATTCCACTGCTGCAATGCTTTCCAGGAAGGTCCCCTAAACAACATACTAAAAGTCCCCCAAAATCCAAGCCGTGGAAATTTATTTGCATATCATGCAAATTAGCCATAAAAAGGTAGAAAAATAGGGAAAATAGTCCAAAGATTAGAAATTAAGAGTCCAAAACAATTCAATTTGAGCGAAAATTCATGATAAATAACTGTAGTCAATGTTTTTGATCAAAAGTGCTAATAAATCTTCCTCATTTGCGTAATATGCAAATAAGTATCCTTACAAGGAAAAAATGTCAAGTTATTGGTGATTTTCTCACATTGACTGCTTGAAAACGTTTAATCAATTTTGAAATGTACATGCTGCTATCACTAAGGACGTTGAATATTCAGCTTAGTGTCTGTAATGTAATTTGCATATTATGCAAATAACTATATCTATAAATATTCAAGAAAATATACTGGTAATACATCCCTCAAAACTTACAAGTAGATTGTCTATTGAAATTGGAACATGGTAATGCCTAACAGGAAGGTTTTCTAAACACCATAGTAATAATCCTAAAATATACAACCATAGGACAATCACAAAATTTGGAAATTAGCCATAATAAGTTGCAAATAAGGAAAATAATCCAAATGTTGGAAATCAAGTGCAGAAAACAACATAAATTGAACGGAAGCTAATGATAATTTTACAAATTCATTTTATTTTTTGAATTAATTAAATCTACCTCATTTCCATATATGGGCATCCTTATATGGGGTAAAACCCCGGAAAATTCGATGTTTCTCGCACAAACAGTTATGAAAACATTTCAATCTAGATCAATATATGTGATCACTAAGAATGCCCATACATTAATAATCAGCTGAATATGTGAAATGCAATTTACATATTATGCAAATAACCATCCGACATATTATAAATATTCAAGGAAACACATACGTGACACATTACTCTAAAATTCACGTAGATTACGTGTAACCATGATGACCTTCCCTACACTTCTTGCTTGGTTACAGTGGCGTAGACAGGTCCTTAGACCTGGGGGGGATGATCCCTAGCTGGGTCATACTTTATATATATATATATATATATATATATTGTAAGAAATGGATGAAGAGAACAATGGTAGGCGTAGCTTAAATCAAGGTTCCCCAGAGCTATCTACCCTTTGGAAAAATTGGTTATGCCGAAAAAATGTCTCTGCCGGGAATCGAACCCGGGCCCCCAGCTTTGAACGCCGGTGCCTTAACCACTAGACCACAGAGACGGTTAGTAGCTAGGGCGAGCCCGATCCGATTGACCGTCAGATAGACAGATTTTCGACACTATATCAATTATATATTCCTTTGTCGGGTGAAGGTGAGTTTTGAACAATGACAAGCCGCCATGCCTCAGCTGGATCAAAGCTATTGCTTCGATACAGTACACATATGGGAGAAGAAATACAAATGTGTAAAGTTATACATGTACAACAGCTTTTGGCAACTCTTTTTTATTTAAATATTGTAAGAAATGGATGAAGAGAACAATGGTAGGCGTAGCTTAAATCAAGGTTCCCCAGAGCTATCTACCCTTTGGAAAAATTGGTTATGCCGAAAAAATGTCTCTGCCGGGAATCGAACCCGGGCCCCCAGCTTTGAACGCCGGTGCCTTAACCACTAGACCACAGAGACGGTTAGTAGCTAGGGCGAGCCCGATCCGATTGACCGTCAGATAGACAGATTTTCGACACTATATCAATTATATATTCCTTTGTCGGGTGAAGGTGAGTTTTGAACAATGACAAGGGAATATATAATTGATATAGTGTCGAAAATCTGTCTATCTGACGGTCAATCGGATCGGGCTCGCCCTAGCTACTAACCGTCTCTGTGGTCTAGTGGTTAAGGCACCGGCGTTCAAAGCTGGGGGCCCGGGTTCGATTCCCGGCAGAGACATTTTTTCGGCATAACCAATTTTTCCAAAGGGTAGATAGCTCTGGGGAACCTTGATTTAAGCTACGCCTACCATTGTTCTCTTCATCCATTTCTTACAATATTTAAATAAAAAAGAGTTGCCAAAAGCTGTTGTACATGTATAACTTTACACATTTGTATTTCTTCTCCCATATGTGTACTGTATCGAAGCAATAGCTTTGATCCAGCTGAGGCATGGCGGCTTGTCATTGTTCAAAACTCACCTTCACCCGACAAAGGAATATATAATTGATATAGTGTCGAAAATCTGTCTATCTGACGGTCAATCGGATCGGGCTCGCCCTAGCTACTAACCGTCTCTGTGGTCTAGTGGTTAAGGCACCGGCGTTCAAAGCTGGGGGCCCGGGTTCGATTCCCGGCAGAGACATTTTTTCGGCATAACCAATTTTTCCAAAGGGTAGATAGCTCTGGGGAACCTTGATTTAAGCTACGCCTACCATTGTTCTCTTCATCCATTTCTTACAATATTTAAATAAAAAAGAGTTGCCAAAAGCTGTTGTACATGTATAACTTTACACACATATATATATATATATATATATGTATGTATATTTATATATATATATCTATATATATATATATATATATATATATATATATATATATATGTTATATATATTTATATATACATATATATATATATCTATATAATTAATATATAAATATAAAGAATGAAGGAGATAACGTACTCGATAAAAACAAAATATCATGGGCCAAAGCAGACGAGTTAAAGATAACAAAATAACACGATCTGCCTCATGGATTATCTCGTGTGTCTTTTGAACACTTTCCTTTCAGCAATAAACAGGGCATCCAGTAATAAACAAACTTCCTTGCACATTTTTCATGGCAGTAATCTTTTGTTTGATTAATGACAATGAGTAAAGATGATCATAAGAGAAATGTCATTTGTCGGATGTCTAGTTATCATCTTGGTCATGACAGTCCTGCTAAACATGATCTAGAATAACTAGTATTCCTTATTTTACTAGTATAGTAGTATACTCTTTTAAAAGTAGCGATATTGTTAATGATCAAACGAATGAATCAACAACTAAAGGAATAAACAAATAAACAGCCAAATAACTAAAAAAAAATATCAATTACAATTATAGTAATAGGGGTAAAATAAAAAAAGCTCAACATTATATTTCTTATCCACGTGCAGATATGCGGACACTAAAATGATTAGCACACTCTGTTTAAAATTACCATGATTACAAAGGCTTGATTGAATTAAGTATGGAAATGAAATAAACCTTACCGGGTTGTCGGAAGTAAACTGTATAGATAGTAACTTGTTATAATTTCGATTCATTTCTTATTATGTACCTTGTTATGATGATTATGATAAAAACATAGGTAAGGAAATGTAACAGTTTATAACCTTCAAACCTAGAAGACTGCGCACGTACAGAAATCACTGGTAGAAGTAATTCCAAAATACATTGCGCCAAAAATATTGAGTGAAAAAAACCTCGGATATCACTGAGGCCATCCAAAATTTGCACTTTCATTCCAAAATCATTCATTTACTAATTCGCTCCTTAGAGACTGGAAATTTTCACCTTTCCTTTGCAAAGTAGGGGTTGAGGACATGGCCAGCAGGGAAAAGGGTCAGTGTATGTGTATAGGTAATTTCTTATTAATTCGTTTGAACAGTGTTAATGTGTTAAGCAATTGCTCTGAAAGGGAGTGATTAAGCGACACTTTCTTAAATCTGTAATGAAATATTTTGAACTTATCTCCTTTGCAAATACATAATTATTATTAGGAAATGTACTTGGTGAAACTCTGAATAACGATCCTTAACTGTATATGACGACGCAAGACAGTTGTTATTACTTAAAAGTTGTAAATGCATATAAGATGATTGACTCTGAATAAAAGTCCAATTTTTATCATGTTTGTCATTGTTGTACGTTATGATTATTACTGCTATTATTATTGATTGATTTTAACTAGCATTCATTGCTTTATTACTGTATAGTTTTGCTTCTTCCCCCACAGAAACCTGGGGGGGATGATTGTACACACCACCCCCCCACCTAAAATTCTGGGGGGATGCATCCCCCCATCCCCCCCGCTATCTACGCCCCTGCTTGGTTAAATTGATATTTACTTTTTTATGAGCAGTTACCCCACTCATATTGTGCAATGATGAGACATTTCTACATGAATCCTTCTGCTTGAATGCTTCATTATTTCCATCAAAGCCTTGCTCTCTTCTTGACTTTGTAGTTTTTTGCGTTTCTTGCTAGTATAGTCCGTGCTAGCAAGCTTCTGGATTGTCAAGTGATCAGCACCAGATGTCACACCCAGTGCAAATAACACCCGGGGGGAGGGGGGGGGGGCACTTCCATTCACTAGTGGATACCATGCGCGACCATGGGGTCTCGAAAAGCACCCTAAACACGTAATTTCCATATTCTGAAAATGCACCCCTTAACGAGTATTGGAAACAAAACGATACCCTTGGCAAATATTCCTTGAAATGAACCCCTAAACAAGTACAGGAATGTTTTATTGTTACGGGTCCTTCGGCCGTCGGCTTTACCTTATTTAGTATAGTACGGCCCTGTTACAACCGATATTCCCGACCTTTCGTTTGAGGACGCGGACGCTTATTTACAACGGTAGTTGACTTTGGAAGGGACTTTTTGGGCCCGTCATCATGGTCGTAAAACTCAGTCCTGCAATGCAAATTGTGTGGCATGAGATTTTTTTTTCGTTTCGCATCTGCGACGGAAACATTCAATATGCGTTTCGTGTGCAAAATTCTGGTTGCTACTATGGTAACAGCGATTTATCCGATTGAGGACGACTTTCCAAAGCCACATTTGACTCCTCCTAGAGCTCGAGAGGCCGCCCGGGGGGCCCACTTCCATTGATTAGTGGATACCAGTAGCGACCACCCGTAAAAGGGGACAGAGTGGGCAGGTACGTTGCGTATATAGGCCTATGTAACGTTATAAGGGTGTCAAAACGATGTTTAAAATGCTGAAAAAAGGGATATATATCCAATACTTGTAGGGTTTCACAAGCCAAATACTTGTTAAGAGATGCATTTTCATAATCTGGAAAAGAATTGCTTCCCTTGTTTAGCATGTTTAGGGTACTTTTCGAAACCCCATGGTCGTGCCTGGTATCCACTCATCAATGGAAGTGGTCCCCCGGAATTTGAATCTAATCCCCATTTCTGGGGAATGTAAAACATAATGCCCCTCACATCGTGTGCGAGAGGCATATCGTTTGTGTATAAGGAGTAAACAAAAGAAACAAAGAAACAAAAGAAACAAAAGGAAACGAGTTCAAAGGTATCGCATATGATGTGTACATATCAACGCATGCGAAATGTTCGGCTGGAGAGGTTGATCTTATCCATGAAATCAATTGCCAGTGACCCACCAATAATCCACATTAAATGTAATATCGATTCGATGGACTGTAATGATCTATATTTAAGCCTTCATTCAGTAAGATTTTCCTCACTCAATATGTTCTCGATTTGTTTGAAAAACCACTTTCTTATCCATGTCATAAATGTATTTTAGGTCCTGCATTTTATTATCTCCAGCCATCAGTCGTAATATACATGCATGAATGCGGTACGCACGGCTGTTTCACTCCCATAGGCTGTGTACAAAATAAGCCCTTTCAAGTACGCGCGCACGAAATCCTCGCGCGCTGCCCAGCCAGCTGATATGCTATTTCAACTTTTACACTACTCGACGATCAACTGTAAGATTTCAATTCAACATGTGTTAAAAAGCTACATTTTTGGAGGTTTGCCTTACCTTTTAAGGTTATTCCTTTCCATCGTCATATGGTATCTCCAAAATTTCACGAGAAATCACATTCCAAATTTCTAAAATCCTTATCATTTTGATGATATTCACATAAATCCTGAAAGTTCCACTCTTATTAGTGACATTTTCAGTGCAATCGCGAATGAGCCTGGCCCCTGGGACTCGCAGAGAGCGACCATTTCAGGCATAATATCTTGAAAAACACTACTCCGATTTGGTGTTCTCAACGTCTCAAAAGATATAATGTCTTGCTTAATAATATATCCGATCGGCATCAATAACCCATCATTAGTTGTCTTTTACTTCTACTTTTGCTACCCAGTACGACTAATGCACGTCAAATACCATATACGGTCTTTGACGTTGCCAAGTTTCTTCTGGGAACTTATAACACGATCATTGTTTCATTATAAGATTTGGAAGGTGTATATTTCATGAATAAAGTAACAAATTCAAATAAAAATAAGTTTGTTAGAAGTTTTAGATATTTTTTGTTAAGTTTTGTCAGAAAAATTATGACGATATGTTGAATTTACTTTATATAGATTTGAATCATTGAAATTTATAAATACCAATTGGCAATCGATCCTTCACCGCTAACGATTTACGATTTATTTGTAAACAAAACTATCTGGACGTCATCGATCACACTTTGAATGCGGAAATGGGTCTAGATCTAACGTTAGGTCCAAGACCGGACCAAACACAGCGAGACCACTTGAACAAATGTATTTGTTTTAGAGGAAAATTCTACTTGAATTATTCCATTACTCTTCTCATAATTAAAATTTGAGAGAAATGTTGCAACTAAAACGATTCACGTTCGTCTGACAGCATTTTGTGATCCTTTTTAGACTTGATCCTGGGGAGAGCCTATTTTAGAATGGGAGATCGAGTCGACGATACCAAGTACATGTACCACGGATCATGATTGATCATGGAAAAAAATTATTTCTTCTAACTAGCTGTCATCATATAAGCCATGAGAGTACATTGGCCTATTTTTTCAATGGCATGAATTGCTTAAGTTGGCGGTCCTCTAAAAAATAGGCAAACTCTTTCTCATTAAAAAAATGAAAAAAATAAATAACTTGTTATAGTAGCCTAAGTAGGAATATTTAAGAGGGATGGGTCAAGCTGAATGAAATGTTGATGACCCCCCCAAAAAAAAAAAAACAGTCTTAGCCTTCAATTTTTGGTCGTCCCTAACCCCCCCCCAAAAAAAAAAAAAAAAAGAAATAAATGAATAAATAAATAATTGAATAAAAAAGGGTCTTTCAAAAAATTTAGTAAGGGCGGTCTTTTTTTTCTATCTCGGCGCTTCCCTCTTGAAAACTTATAGATCATTTTAATCTTAAATCTGCCTTTTTTATTTGTAATGTTTCATGATTTTATGCTTTTCCATCATGCTAATCATTTGTAAATATTGTGATTGTTATGATTTACTTCAATAAAAACTTGAATATAAAAAATAGTGTTTTTTTTAATTGTGGTGGGGGTGGGAGGGTTAAAAAAATTGAAGGGGGTTTAACCCCTGTAACCCCCACCCCTGTGTATGCCACTGACTTGATAATACCGAACCAGATCCAGAGACAGGGGCCGGCCCCGGGGCCATCTTACTTTTGAGGATAAGGCAGTCCCCCCCCCGCCCCTTCTGGAAAGTGGTGTTAGGTGCCGTGGAAGTTTTGAAAATGGGGGCTGACCATGCAATAATCATATTTATATGGTAATTTTTATGTTTTTGTACATGGTTTTAGAAAGCCCTCACAGCCCCCCCCCCCCCCCTCACAGCCCCTGGTGTTGACTAGTATCATTGTCACTGATTTTTTTTTAAATAACTTTACTTGTTAAATTTTTTAAATGGAAACTATGTTTTTTCTTATTGTGGAGGTGAAATATTACCCCCCCCCCCCACCGTCATAAATACCCAAGCCAATCCAACCCCACAATACCTCAGAGGAAGGTCCAGTATTTTTAAAATCAAGAGGGTGCAAAGAGCAAAACTGAAAATTGAGTGGGTGCAGATGACAATTTTCTATGCAATTTCCTAAAACTAGCTATAGGCCTATAGTTATATTAGCAGTATGTTCAATTGAGATTTTTTTTCAAAATGAGGAGGGGGGGGGACATCCCTTCCAACCCTGCCTTTGACTCTGGTTTTTCAGTTCATCAATACTGCCTTTGTCCCGTTTCATTAATTGTTTGTTGTCAGTGATCAAGGATTTAATATACATCGGCCCCATTGCATAAAAAAGTTACAATTATGATTTACCATGCAAATACAACTTGTATGGAGTCCTTGATCTTGATTGGCTTTGATTAGTGTTAACATGGTAGTTACCATTTGATAACAAGGTTACCATAATACTAACTTTTATGCAATTGGGGCACTGGAGAAGGCAAAATTGAGGAAGGGGTGGCGTATTAATGACAATGGCCTTTCATTTGGATAAGGCTGCCTAATCAAGGAGTCATTCTCAAAATATAGCATGCCAGGCAGCATACAAGTACATGTGCCTCACCCTTGTGCCTTTATCCTTGATTATACAGCAGAATGTTAGATGTCTCAAGTAGTCATGGCAGGTCATCCCTTGCTTATAAAAAGAGTAAGATTATATAAACGAATTTCATTCAAAATTTACAATAAAATTGCAGTGAATTACTACATATTTTAGGAAGTTTAGATACGGATAGAGTTTCATTCACATTCAACTATTTATTGAACCACATTTGAAAATTTGCCCTCCAGTGACATTACATGCACAGATATATATATAAATAAACATCAAGACAATACCGTAATTTTACTTGAAAGAAACCTTCCAATAAAATAATATTTTAATAAGCATGTATAACAACTGAGGTAGGAGGTAAAGTTCAATCTCTACATGTCTGTATGTTGGGTTAATGAAACCCTCGTAACTTTATAAAAGCTATGAAATATGGATGAAAGGAGAAGGGATTGAACTCCTAAATGAAAATAATGGTCACTTGTCAGGTCTGCATTATCTACCCCCTCCCAAAAAAAGAATTAATATGAATATGAAAAAATCAGTCATTTTAAAACAATATATTTGCAAATTTCATGTGATCTACCACTCACACAGCCATAAAAATTGGTTATCTATCATTGTTGTATGCATATCAATTACAGTGTACATAACAATTAAAAAAAAACACTGAAAAATTACTTTCACCTTCACATGCCTGGCAAATTCAGTACCCCGTGGATAAATTTTTTTATGCAATGATACAAGACTTAAAAATACAGTAAATATAAATTACAAATCAGATAAGTGACTACTGGTAATTGATTAGATTGGATATGACATGCACATGTAGCTCATTCCTTTATATTCTCAAAATTATTGAATTTGTAAAAATAATCTGAATCTCGTTGTTCTCTGCATTTTAAGTGACTAGAAATGTAAACCATAGTCATAATTCATATGATACAATATAATACATTGCTATTATAATACATATTTTCAGTTGTTTTTAACCTACTATTTAACATACAATTCAATTCAATTCAAGGTTTATTAGAAACATGAGTCGCAGCCAAATGGCTGAATTGTTCATGTATACAAAGTAAAAACAATAAAAAGACTCATTACATATTTTAAACATTAAAAAACAGTAACCTTTGTAAAAACTGACATGAGAAATATGTGTATAGGCAAGAATACTTTGGCAAAGAAAATTTATATACATGTACATAAGATAATGAGGAAATAGTAAATTAAAAATAATAAAAAATAAAATACGTAAACGTTTGTAAAAGATCAATAAAAATATATGGATATTAAAAAGAGTTGATTTCCTCATTCATTCAAGACGGGCGTATAAAAAGTGATGCCTGTAGTCTTTGAATTAAAGTTTGAAGTGAAATATATCTAAATTATTGGAACTAAATTTTTTTTTTCAATTTGAATATTAGATTATTATGACATTTTCCTACTAGTGTAGTATAATTAGACATGTCATGAATAATAACTGTAGAGAGACATTCCAGAAGTCTTTTTTTTATTGATAATTGAATTTAATATTATTCAATTATTGGCATTTAACTCGACAAATACTTTTTCCATTATCCACCCATTTCCATACCGAACTTCTGACCATATTGAATTGCATAATAATGCAGGCAAGACTGCCAGAGATGTCTTATTTGTATTGAAATACATTCATGTTAATACCCTCCTTTTAAATAAATTTGTCAGCTTGCAATCAGAATTTGATCAATTCTAACTGCATATCAATTAAAAACAAATATAGCGCAGGTAAGTTTTGAAATTGTTTAAAATGCTTTGACTTGTCTCTTCTTCCAGATGAATAGTTCTGAACTAATCTAGGATATTTTCAGCTACTAACACCTAATAGATGTTTTGGGTGAATTCTATCTTGATCTTTATAAGTACATCAAAGGCTGCAAGAACTCTTTTCCCGTATCCTATGGTTGCGGACTTTAAAATTTCACTGTAGCATTTAACCTTGCAGCAAATATTCTGCACATGGATATTGGTACATATACTTGCACATGTTTCTCAAAACTCTTATTACTGACATCGTTTAATAATTATTGATAAAAAAATAATGAATTTGTCAGATTTGATGGAGAAATACTAAATTTGAAAAAAAATAATTATAAGCAAAAGATAGGGAATCCAATAAACCACCTTTTCTGACTAAGTAATTTTCAGTTGATTATTAACATTAGGCAGTTGATTATTAACATTAGGCCTTTGACCCATTATCCTAATGAAAGTACATGTATTACCCAAGGATCAGATGTAGTGTGAACATAATTGATGCAGAAATAAAGGAATGTGACCAAGTTGAACAAAAACTTGACCTTTTGACCCCAACTTCCTTTTGTAGTGAGTACCTCAGTAAATACTGAAAACATAATGAATGAAAAGTTTCACCATGTCCAATTTGTAGAACTTTTTCCTAGATAATGTTACAAGTAGACCGTTTTTTAACAATATGTGAACTTGAGGTTTACTGTGTTTGTAGCAAAACTGGGCTCCTAAAAACATTCACAGGACATGTTAACTACAATAAAGGCCAGTAGAAGTAGAACAACAAGAAGCTCTTGAAAAAGCTGGAATCACACTTGAAGCAGCTAAACATTCATTCGTGGAAAGAGCCTCCAGTTCATTGTTTGGAAGAAGCGTTAGGAAGATGGTCACGTCGAAATCAACAAGATACCTGGAACAGTAAGTAACGCAAATTCTTAGCACTGTGAATTACATGAGAGAATTATCTCAATTCAAAGCTCATCACCTGTACAAATGCAACATACTACTTGTTTATTTCTTTGAAATATAGATAAAACATAATTTTTTTAAAGAATGGTTTACAAGTATAGATGTTGATCTACTTATAGTTGGAAAAAAAGTATATATCCCCTTCCTTATGATATCCAAATCACTTTGATTTCTCATCTTCAAGCATTTTCTTCCATATTGACTAATTTTTACATTTAAGTAATAGTAACTGTGATAGAAATTGACACAATATTCAGAAAGTAATATGTTTCACCCTTTTACTTTCCTTTTCTTATCCCCTTTTCTTTGTGGTGAAAATTTTGGGAGCCATGAACCAGTGTGTACATGCAAGTGAGTGGGGGCATTTTCTTTCAACCTGTATAGTGGCAGATGAATTTAAAAGCACCAAATTTGAATTGCGGGGGGGGGGGGTGTCTTCTAATGAATGGCCATCAAAATATTAAATCAAAATTGTTATGTATATATGCTTTAGAGCTTATACATGTGAAGAAAGCTTCTTCTTGTTTAATAGTCATTCAAAGAGATTTACATAACAAGATGCAGCAAAGACATTGGCCATGATGAATGATGGGCACCTTAATTGGTCCACAGTACAGACAGATGAATAGGTAATTTTCACTGAGAATTAATGTCATACTGACCTCACTGTCTTTATTATCTCCGTTCTTCTTATCAATGGATAACCACTGAAGACCTGGCTCAAGATCTCTGGCAGTGCATGGCTCCTTGGGGGGGGGGGCTGACCAACGGGAATTGCATCGTCTGATCTTCACAGTCAAATGTAGTGTCCCATCACTGCTATAGCCCCATTCCTGCATAAGATTTTGCATATGTTGCAATTGCATTCTGTAGGTAATCAAGAAATGACCAGGTTTGCCAATCCTCACTTGAACTATGGACAGTCAACAGTGATTCACTAGGTCCATAGCAGAGTCACAGACTGGAGGTGGTTAGACAACA
This sequence comes from Lytechinus variegatus, assembly GCF_018143015.1. Taxonomy (NCBI): domain Eukaryota; kingdom Metazoa; phylum Echinodermata; class Echinoidea; order Temnopleuroida; family Toxopneustidae; genus Lytechinus; species Lytechinus variegatus. The sequence goes on along the minus strand of NC_054741.1, from coordinate 41,770,736 downwards.
GAAACAGAAAGAAAAGTTAGCACCAGAATATTGCTTTATTTTTAATAGTTTTAATGATCATAAAGAATGTGAAATCAATAAATTCATCTCAAGGACATTGCCACAAAGGATTATTCATGATCATTTCATTTGCACCTTTAAATGACAATAGATATTATAATCTGCCACCAGATTCATGATTAAATTCATCAAAAGTGAGAATAATATATACAATCATAAATCTTTCCTGGAGACAGAATAAAGCATTGGATTTGTACTAAAACAAGTTTTTGAGCAAATTTTGATATGCACTTGCATAATTGTATTATTTTTTTAAAACTGTGCCGATTGTCACCAGTGTGGCCTCAAATTTTGCATTACCAGAAGACTCAAACGAAAAAGAGTAATAGAAATATCTTTAAAAATGTTGAGGGAGGCCAGCCTTTTTTTCATAGCTAAAGCTATTAATTGGTAGAAATCATCAAAACCTACCCATATGTTCATGTTCCATCATCTTTCCACAGGAATGGATTTCTCACAACTCACGATGGGGCAATTCCTGAAGAAGAGGTGTGGATTAAGTTTGGGGGAGATCATGGTGGACAGGTGGAGGCTCATTTAAGTTGGTGATACAGAGGTCTGCAATGTGGAAAACACAATGCCTCATAGAAATCCTTGTTTGTTGGATGCTATGAAGGTTCCTTCCATCTCATTGCTTCAGAAAATGACTCATTCCATCACCAAGCAACTGACAAATGAAGAAGATTAAATGTAGAAGTCAGGATATTGGAGACATAAATTTCAAATTATTCTATTTTGTAACGTCACAGATGTGTAGATTATTACTGAAAATTGTGTGATATAATTTTTAATTTTTTTCATATAAAAAGTAAAATAGCTGGCAGTTGTTTTAGATGTTTATTTTATCTGATGTAATATAGGTATGATTTAGATTTAACCTCTGATGTAACATACATATTTTTTCCTTCAATTTTTGAGACTAGGGGAACTAGTTGAAAGGATACATAAAATAAAAAGACCTATAAATATATTGGTAATAATGTCATTTTCATGTGTGAAATTAGATTTTTCAGATTATGTTGGTGACATTAGTTAAATATGACGTATCAACACTCAAATCAACAAAAGAAGAAATTCTTTGAATACATGTTTCACCAGAGAACAACTATCATGATGATAAAAAAGACGAACAGAATTTATGCTAATCTTCCCTGTACAAAACGTGCACACAGAAGACATGTTATATTAAAGATAAAAGGATCTTTGAAAAATGAAAGTCATCTTATGATGAAATTTAGTAAACAAGAAATGCCACAAAAGAAGCGCGTGCAGAGATAAACTATCATGTATGAACTATAATAATAAATGTATATTTTGGTCTGATACAATAGAAAATTAAAATTTAGGGCCTACCTGACCTATGTGTGTATAGTTTCTTGTGAATAAATGTAGCAATGTGTGTTATTGATTGATTCATTGAAACTAAAAAATTGAGAAAACAAAGAAATAAAAAACACAAAATCCTTCATTTCAGACCCAATTCCCCGGACCCACCGTATAGACTCTATGAAGTACAGCATATTTTTAACGCAATACCCCCCCCCCCCATGTATCTGAAAAAACCTCAAGCAGAATCTAACCCTAAAAAAATCAATTAAAAAATCTAAAGAAATAAAAAAACACAAAATCCTTCATTTCAAACCCAATCCCCAGACCCGCCGTATAGACTCTATGCAGTACAGCATATTTTTAATGCAATACCCCCCCCCCCCCATGTATCTGGAAAAACCTCAAACCTCAAGCAGAATCTAACCCACCCTAAAAAAATCAATTAAAATATCTAGAATCTATAGGGCCTACTAGTACTACCACTTAGCCGAGAGGACTCAGTGATATTTTTTATGATTTTGATAATATTGTCATTTGATCAAATGGCAATATCAAAATCATAAAAAATATGATCACCGAGTCCTCCAGGCTAACTAGCAGTAGCACTGCTGGCCTTGAATCTAGTCACTAGTGCGATGTAGTCAATATAGCCGCAGTATCACAGATATGGGTAACACTGACTGTAAATTTGTATGCAAAAAAAAACAAATGGCCAAAAATATTGCAAGTGTTGTCATAATTGTGAAAATAAGAGTCTAGACCAAGACTGTGAAATACCCTTTTTTACGAGTCAAAGTTAGCACTCAGCAGCATTAGGCGCAGCCAAATCATTACATGTACAGCAAATGCACTCTCAGTCTCACTCAGGCAGTCTGGCTCAGCTAGCTCTGCCTTAACCCAGGGAGCGCCGGCCCGCAGAGCGGTCCGGCGCCCAGGAGCTCATGTATTGACCCATACTCACGGGACAAGGGTAGATTATGGTCAAAATATCTAGCAAGATAAATTATGAAAACAGAAATTATGCACTTACCACGATTACGGTATATGGATGAAGGTCTAACGCGTGGCAATTCATAACAAAAATGGCCGATCGAGACGGGGGTAGGAGAAAACTTTTCGTTTTTTTGAGGTTCCAGTCTGTGCCCAGATGTCTGAAAAACTGCCACTCGTTAGACCATCATCCATATAGGCCTAATCGTGGTAAGTGCATAATTTCTGTTTTCATAATTTATCTTGCTAGATATTTTGACCATAATCTACCCTTGTAGACCATTGAGTATGGTCAATTACACGGTAAGCTCCTGGGCTCCCGCCCGCTACGCGGACGGGAGTTCCCTGGGTTAGCTCTGCCTCAGCTCACGAAACGCAGCTGAGCTGCTGTGTACATGAGCGGTGTCTGACCACACAGCCAGGCGGCCCGCGACCCGGCCCTGCCCGGCTTCACCCGAGGTAGCGGCGCCCACATCCTGTACAAACAGAATGTGCTGTATCGAAAAATGAACCTAAAGTAAATTCTAATGTTGGGTCCCACGAAAAAATGCGCCAGATGAATCTTAAGTGCAATGAAAACAAAACTAAAATAAATACGAAATGCTGACAAACCGGACTTTTTACATTTTGGACCTTATAAAGTTCCATAATTAGGTCCAGATTTGCGAGTTAACATTGGATTATGCAAACGCAAACAACATCACAAAATGGAAAAAACAGAAAACGTATAATCCCATTGCCATACTTACGACTTCAAACATGGAAAAAAATGTTTCCTCCACGGAATTCTTGCGAAATAAATAAACTGTTGGGGACAGACAGAGAGAGTTGGTCGTGTCAGCGCCAGATGCCACAACATTCGCCAAAGATTTTTTCATCGCCCCTGTAGAGATTGCAGCACAACAACGTTAAATGCATATGCGCACTTGGGCCGCGAGGGGGCGCTAAGCTTATTTTCACCCTGAAACAGCCGTGTACGGGTGTCGCGGAAAGGGATTTTGCACACGAAAAGCAGATTTGTAGGGCCTGTAACCCCCCTGTTACACAAAGCTTAGCATTGATCGTAGAGCAGTTTTCTACGTTTGATTCTATTGACTGTAATGCACAATCAATCTTAAAAATCAAGTGTATGATTAAGCGTTAACTTTTGTGTTAGGGGACCCTAATACTAGCGTCCGTGATGATTGCGAAAGGTCCCAATTGTCGCACCAACGCATAATGTCGCAATCTGCGACATTATACCAAGAGCGTCCGACGCATAATGTCGCAGTCAACGCATAATGTCGTAGTTTTTCTAACGCATAATGTCACATGTCGCAACGCATAATGTCGCAGCAAATCGTTAACGCATAATGTCACATGTCGCAACGCATAATGTCACAGCGGTATTTTCTTCAGGACTTGAGCTACAGATAAGATATAAAACATGCTTTTACTTAGTATTTTGAGACACGAAAAAGAGAATGAAATTATTTTGAAATCAGGATTACTCTTTGTATGGATATTTGTCGCTTTATTGCCATTTCGTCTACTGCCTTTTCCCCACTATCGCATGGTCTGATATCATTTCGTCTACCATTAGTTAGTCAACTATCAACATAGTCCAATAACCATTTCGTCTAATTACCATCTCGTCTAATAGCCAGTTGGTCTAATAGCCGTTGTGTTTATTATCATTTAGTCTAATTGTATTTTTTTCAGTTGGTCCAATATCCATTTTGTCCAATATCATTACGTCTACTACCTTTTGGTCTAATGGCCGATTGGTCTAATAACTACTTGGTGCACTCTCATTTTCGTCCATGTTCCATTTGGTCTAACTTCAGTTGGTTCGCTATCACTTTGTCTAAACCCATTTCGGCTAACAATCATTTATCGTTGCCATGGGTCCAATCACCATTAGGTCCTATCACAGGACCTAGGACAATTACCACCCAGAAAATCACCTTCCGGACAAACACCTCTTAACATTTAGCCTCCGAGGACAATTATCCCCCCGGACAATTACCCCCGAGGACAATTACCCCCGGACAATCATCCCTTGGACAATTATTTCACAGACAATTACCCCCCCCCCCCAGCAAATGCCCCCGAGGACAATGATTCCCCAGACAGTTACCGCCGAACAATTACCCCTGGAAACCCCCCCACCTTCTCTCTGGCATCGAATCAAGCGTAACCCCAGGGGGGAAGGGGGCACTCGACCAAAAAAGTGGTAGGGGTGTGCCGCGGGCGAGACAAAAAACGGGGTCCTTGGAACGGATCGCGAGCGTGTCAGTGCTGATGCATCCCTGTGGAACGGACATGCGTGCATGATGTAGCTCGCCCGGCGACACGTCCGCCGGGTGCGCTCTCACAGAGGTGATGATCGGACAGCGCTCTGCAGCCGCATTTCACCAAAACTGCAGCTCATTGTAGCAGATCAATGTGACCGGAACCGCGTAATGAAAAATATGACAAGCTTTGGGGCGGATTTCTTTCTTCTTTTTTCTCGATGAGAAGAAAATGTTTTGCCTTGGAGCGGCTTTATTTGTTCTTTTTCTCAATAAGACAAAGATGCTATGCCTTGGAACGGAAATTTGAGAGTAAAAATGGGGGTCCCCTCCGCTGCACATTATTATATACTGAGTGCCCCCCCCCCGGGCGTGAACCATTATAATTGTCTGGGTCGGTGGCACAGGTTTTCAATATATTTTCTACTTTATCTTATGGTAATAACTTTCTCTCTTATAGCACTCTTTCTCCCTTTTTCTCGCTCCCTCTCTCTCATTTTCTTCTTTTTCATTTTGTCTTCCTTTTCCGCCTTTTTTCTTTTTTTTGTTTAGCAATGCCTTCTGCATCATGAAATATAGGGATGGGGGCTTGCGCTATATAGCTACGCACATGTACATCAGAAAATGTGTAAACTGGCCCACATACTAAGTTTTCATAGAACAATTGAACATTCATGAAAAGACACGATTAGACATAATAATCACAAATGCCTAATTTCTCTGATTCCAACTGATCTGATTTTTTCTTGATTCTTTTGGGTTTTAATTTCAGGAAAAAATCAGGAAAATAGATATAAAACATTAAAAAGACACCTTCACAGGTAGAAATATTGAAAGTCGGTAACGCCAGCCATCAACACGACTATTGACAAGAACATATAAACATGTTATTTTAAAACAATTCATCTAACAAGAAGCTAAGAATTATGAAACAATATTATTGGTGCACATTCCAGATTAAGATGTGGCTTTAGTTTTAATACAGTAAGCAAAAAAAAAATATGCAAAGATAATATACATTAGAACGCCTTGTAATTTTACTATTTAGGCCCTAACTCTGTGCACTCCCTTTGTCTAGGGGGTTATTGTCCCCGGGGCAGGGTAATTGTTCCCGTTGGTAGTTGTCCTCTGGGGTAATTATCCGGGGGTAGTTGTCCGGGGGTAATTGTCATCGGGGGGTAGTTGTTCAGGGGGTAATTGTCCGGGGGTAATTGTCCAGGGGTTAATTGTCCGGAGGGAAATTGCCCTAGGGGGTAGTTGTCCGGGGGGGTAATTGTCCTCAGGGGGTAATCGTCCTCGGGGTAGTTTTACAGGGGGTAGTTGTCCCGGAGTAATTATCTAGGGGGGTAATTGTCCGGGGTGTAATTGTCCTCAGGGGGTAATTGTACTCGGGGGGTAATTGTCCTCAGGGGGTAATTGTCCAGGGGGTAATTGTCCTCGGGTGGGTAAAATTGTCAGGGATTAGTTGTCCGGAAGGGTGATTGTCGTGGGGTAATTGTCCTAGAGCCAATGATTGGACCTATCGGTGATTGGACCCGTGGCAACGATACCAAATGAGTATTAGCCGAAATGGATTTAGACAAAGTGATAGCGAACCAACTGAAGTTAGACCAAATGGAACATGGACGAAAATGAGAGTACACCAAGTGGTTATTAGACCAATTGGCTATTAGACCAAAAGGTAATAGACGTAATGATATTGGACAAAATGGATATTGGACCAACTGAAAAAAATACAATTAGACTAAATGATAATAAACACAACGGCTATTAGACCAACTGGCTATTAGATGAGATGGTAAATAGACGCAATGGTTATTGGACTATGTTGATAGTTGACTAACTATCTCACTGAGTACCTCAGTTCTTCTTCATTTATGTATATTTATAGCATATTTGTATTTAATGAGGGCAAAATATAGTCAAGTAGTGCAACAAATCATGTGCATGTGTTTATATTTGCTTGTTTTAATGTTCTTAGCAGACAGAGTACATAATTCTTTTGCCATGGATAGTCACTTTGTAGTAAATAAGAATAAATTAATTGACAGAGTCAACATAAAAATCACACATTGGAAGCCAAAATTACAGTTTCTGTTCAGGATTTTGACAGTTCATGCGAAACTTTTAAGCAAGAACAAAGATAATTCACTTGTTATATTTTTTTATTGCAATTTGCGACTAGCAACGTCTACAACCATTGCGGGGAAAAACCTCAGCAACATATAATTTGTATGTACATTTATATCCTTGCTTCTAAAGTTTTATTTATTTATTTTTCTGCATGCTTTGTGGTATTTCTAGATTAAGCTGTGATATTTTGAAATAAACACTGCCATTTCTTCTTAAATCGAATGTACATGTCCCCCCCTTTTTTGGAATGAATAGATAGTTTATCCAAACACTTGGTTGGTGAAGCGACTCATTGTTTTCCCTTTTTTCTTTACCACTGTGCATTGCATGTCATTAAGACGAATAAAAGCAAGTTGCTATAGGCTGTTCTTTTTTGTGGAAGCTTTATGTAAATTATAGTTTTTTATCTTGTGATGCAAGTATGTAACCGAATGATATTCTGTCTCTTTTTGTTAAGTGGTATTGGCCAAATCACGGCCAAATCAATGGCACGTATCTTGCTATTTGTTTTCACATTTTTAATGATCCACATACATACATTCCAACCTATTACGTTAGTACAAAAAAGTTATGACATTTACAGAAAAAATAATATGCTTTTCATTAGTTATGCAGACAAACTCTTTTACAAGTTACGTAACTCCTGTTGCCATTATCACATTGGTTGTTTGATCTGATCCTATCGACATGATGTTCATAATGGTCACTCGGGCAATACGTTTCCAACTGCTGTTGTTCTATTTGATATTTAAATTCGATTTGAATTTTCTACTATCACCAAGATATGTCAATTACTGTTTGCCTTTCAGAGGCGATTTTTCTCTTCCTGTGACATCTGCTCTCTTTAGTGAGTAGTATCCATGACGAGCCTACTGTTCTTCCCCATCTTCATGTAAGTCCTGAACACACAAATGCAACTGTTAGGGATATTTATAATGAAAGGATGCCTGATCTAAATCTTACTTATGATAAAAATGACTTATCAATAAAAAACACGTCTTCTTATTATATATTGCCTCAGGATTTAAAATGTAAAAAAAATAGAATCTCCTAAATTTTCAGCTCTACAAAGAGCTTGTGTAAAAATTTTGACTCTTTTCAATTGTTTTTCTACTCACTGAATGAAGAAATATCTGTCGTAGGTTTATGCGAAACATGGATACCCGATCCACTTACTTCTCTTGTTCATTTGGATGATTATGCAATCGTTGTTAATAAAAGAGTAAATAAACACGGTGGCGGCGTAGCTTTATATGTTAGAAATAATCTCCAATTTAAAGTAATAAATGATTTGACATGCATGACGGAAACAATTGAAGGCATTTTCATTGAAATTGAATTGCATCAGGAAAAAATGTAATTGTTGGTGAAATTTATAGACCGCCTAACGGTAACATAACTGATTTTTCAGACGTATTGTATTCTTTTTCTGAGTCACCCTATTTTCAGAACAAACATTGCTTTATAATGTTTTTAAAGATTTTAATATCGATCTGCTTCACTACCACGATTTTTTAGATACTATGATCTCAAATTCTTTTACTCCTTGCATCACTAAGCCAACTCGCATTTTTGGTGTTACTACGACGCTCATTGATAATGTTTTCACAAACATGCATCCACGGTTATTTAGACATGGGTGTAATAGTATCTGATATAACAGACCACTTCCCTGTATTTGTTTCTTCTCCCCACATATTTAATACTAAACAAAACTATTCAACATTTCGAGGTTCAAGAAGAATGTCAGAACAAAATACTAGACGTTTCATAGAATGCTTGTCTCAGGTTGACTGGTCCACGGTACTGAATACAACTGATGCTAACCAAGCTTATGATTAATTTCTAAATATTATTCTTTATTTGAAGATTATTTTCCAGTAAGAAAATCATCCAAATCAAATTATAAAAAAGTACCACGCTCTCCCTGGATCACACGGTCTCTACTTAAATCAATAAAAAAGAAAAATAAACTATACAGTGCGTATCAAAAAAAAGTTTACACTTTGAAAAAGCCCTGGGAATTAAAAAATATACAACATGTGGATAATTTTTTCATATATAATCTTGGGGTTGGGTCTCATCTATCCAATGAAAGTAAAAGTTTTGACAGAATGTTACACTTGAGTGAGTACTGTCCATTTTTGTAAAGCTCGCAGAAATCTGTTTGCGCAGAAATCTGTTTGCGCAGAAATGCTTGTTTTCACGCAGTGTCAAGGGGAAAGGACGAAATCAAACCTACCCTGCGAAACATTTCTCATACATTTCCCTTGCGTTTTTAGTCGATTGAAATAAAACGGATACATTCAGGCATTTTGTAACAATTTTGCCACCCAAATTGAAAATTAAACTCTTAGTACGCACAACCTTTACCCTTTTTGTGCCAGCTGGATCTGAGGACATAACTGAATCTGAACAAAAGTTTATTTCAGACATCTGCAGCATTTTTTCACTAAGTTTTTATCATTTAAAGTTGGTTTACATTTCATTTTTCATTTAATACTTGTTTCTCCACACTTTTCTTAAGCTTGAAAATGATTAACAAAATGAAAATCAAGCCTAAGCCATTTTATGTAATCACAGCTCAGTGTAAAGCAAATATCGTCACGATGGCCTCAGTGTGTGGGGGAGTGGGACGGGGCAAAATGCAATCTTCAAAGTGTTTTGGGCAAGGAAACAAGTAGAAAAAGGTAAAAGATATCTTCAAATCAATTTTACTAGCTAAATTCAACGTGTTCTTCATGATTAAGGTCTACTTTTAATTGCATAACTATTTCAAAGTTCTGCGCAAATCATTTTTCACTAACTTTTCAAAAGTAAGTGGTGCTCATTCAAGCGGAAATATTTTTCGACAGTTATATCGGCATTTGCTTAAATGGATCTGTACCAATGTTAAAATGTGTAAAAAAATTCAGGATATTACAAATGTGTAATTTTACAGGGTTTTTTCAAAGTGTAAACTTTTTTTTGATACGCACTGTATTATAAATATAAATCTACAGGCACAGATGATGCTAAATCTAGATATTCAATTTATAGAAATACCCTAACATCAGTGCTGAGACAAGCCAAAAGAAACTATTTTTTCTCTTTATTTGAAACTCATAAAAAAGATACAAGGTCAACCTGGAAAGTGATCAATCAAGTTTTTAAGAAGGATCAAAAAAGAATATTAATAGGATCGTCGAACAAAACAAGGAAATTACAGATGATTCAGATATTGCCGAAGCATTCAATTCTTTCTTTGTAAACATTGGCCCAAATTTGGCTAATACTATACCTACTAGTAACAAACCCTTTCATTCTTTTTTTTGCCAAACCGTAATCCTCGTACCATATTCTTTTCACCCGTTTCCGCACTCGAAATTACAGAAATAGTTAAAAATCTACCGGCGAAAAAAGTTCTTGTTATGATGGTATTTCCTATGATTTTCTCATTAAAATTATTCATGAAATTGTGATGCCCTTGACGCACGTATACAATCTTTCTCTACAGTGTGGTATTGTCCCTAATAAAATGAAGGTTGTTAAAGTTATACCTATCCATAAAAAAAGGTTCAGAGGATGAATTGGGTAACTATCGCCCTATTTCACTACTGACTACTTTCTCCAAGATTTTGGGGAAAAAACAGTATATTCTCGTACAATAAAATTTCTTACGAATTGTAACATTTTTATTAACTCACAATTTGTCTTTCGTAAAAAGCATTCAACATGCAAATAATGTTATTAATCGACAAAGTTACCAAGGCAATTGATAAAAAAAATCTCATGTTGCTGGTAATTTTCTGGACTTCTCCAAGGCCTCTGACACGATCAACCATGAAATAATTTAATACAAGCTTTCTCATTATGGGATTCGTGGAAAGGCCTTGGAGTGGTTCAATAGTTACCTTATAAACATAACTCAATTTGTAGTCAATAATAACTCCGATTCTGAAATACAACATATTGCATGTGGCGTGCCTCAGGGTTCCCTTTTGGGTCCATCGCTATTCATTTTACACATCAATGATTTCCAAAACTCATCCTTTTTATTTTCATTTCTTCTTTTCGCAGATGACACGCAGGGGCGGATCCAGGAGGGGGCCGAGCCGGCCCCGGCCCCCTCTATTTTTTGACAACCTGCAGAAAATAGTGTACTCTTTACCTTGATAGAAACTACGAAAAACAGAAAGAAAAGTAAGAAAGAGGTGTTTTACCCATGATGTGTAATTTTCAGCCTCGTAAGGGCCGGCCCGACCCCGAAAGGAAACCAAAAAAAGGTGAGGGGAAGAATTGGAAAATAGACTTGATATAAAATTTTTCGCTCGCGCTTCGCGCTCGCATTGCCTGTGTAATGAATCCCTTTCAAGAGGGTTAAATGACACTAATATATAACCAATATATATATACATGTACAATATACAATATATCCAGTTCTGATATCAATTTGCACACATTTTTTTTAGCTCGCACATCAAGCTTTCATTATTTTGTTTGATTTACACAAATTGTTGATGTGTATCAAAATTTTCAGCTCGCGCTGCGCGCTCGTATTGTTTGATTTGTGAGAAACCTATGCTCTTTGGAAATTCTTACCAAAATTTGTCAAAATGCTCCTTTATCTCGCATTTAATTGTTTGAGACACACAGCTTGTTTATTTAAATAAAAACGCGCTAAGACTGTTCATTTTTTTCAGGTCGGAATATCAGAAATTTTGAACTCGCGCTTCGCACTCTCATTATTTGATTGGTGATACTTGTATCCTCTTCATTAATCACTAAAAACAGTTCCTAATTGAGTCACTTTTCACGTTATACCATGGTCACATTTGTTCTACGGCGGCCGTACGGCGAGTCGAAAACAGCCGTTTTATCAATTTTGATTCAAACCACCTATATGTAGTTGGACAAAAAATGTTAAAACGGCTGTTTTCGACTCGCCGTTCGGCCGCCGTAGAACAAATGTGACCATGGCATTACTATATGATAAAATTTCGGCTCGCGCTTCGCGCTCGCATTGTTTAGTTGGATACTTATCATTGTTCATGATTATAAAAACTGCTCTGAATATTCAGTTCTAAGGATATAAAATATCAAAGATTTCTAGCTCGCGCTTCGCGCTCGCATTATATATTAAGACCACATGAGATACCGTATATTGTTTATAGCAATGAAAATTAACATATAATTAAAACTTCAGTCTTTAGTTAGTACTACCCCCTAAAAACCAACAAAAAAAAGCCAGATTGTAGCGGCCAATCGAGAAATATGTTGATCAAAATATTTTTCGGCCCCCCCTATTGGCGAAAGCTGGATCCGCCCCTGACACGAGCTTATTTTTTACACACAGCAATCCTCAAATCCTTCTTGAAAGACTAAATGTTGAATCATGCTCCGTGTGTGATTGGATAAAAGCTAATAAATTATCTCTAATTTTTTCAACAGACACATTATATGGTTTTTAGCAACTCATTACACACATTGCCAGGTCTTGTTTACATGAATGGTAATGTTTTAGAACAAATTGAATCAACAAAATTTCTTGGTATCTTTACTGATTGTAAATTATCATGGAAAGTTCACATGCATTGATCACCTTTGTAAATTGCTCTCAAGAAATCAATAAACTTAAACCTCATTTTGAAATTATTGTATTCTACTTAATTGTTACCATATCTGAATAATGGAATTTTAGCCTGGGGAAAATCCATACTTAAAATTAAAAAAAGATCCGTGAGGATAATTTCTTCTTCTGACTTTCTGGCTCATACTAATCCGCTATTTTATTTAAACAAGTTATTGAAAGTAACCGATTTATATTATTATTTTGTTGGTATATTTATGTATCAAATAATTAAATAGGAATTACCGACTGTGTTCTCTGATTTGCTTGTTCAAAATCAAGAAATCCATTCCTACCCAACTCGACAAGTACACAATTTCCACATTTCCCCAAGGCGCACTGTTCTTGCCCTTAAATCATTTGCTTTTACAGGGCCTTCCTTTTGGAATAATTTAGGCACCCATATAATTCAGGCGCCCTCTTTATATTCTTTTAAATGTAGTCTGAAAATATTTCCTTCAGAATCGTACGCTAGTGGATAAGCGCCTTGCTCGAGTGACTATCATGTAGAAATCTTTATAATGTATTGATAATTTGTCATTTGATTTATCTCGCTTCATTGCGTTAGGAGTTTTAAATCCTTGATTATTTTCTTCTGGGAACTTATATGTCTACAAACTTTGCTTTTTGATAGGTTCCTCGTATTTCACGAAATTGTATTTATTTCCTTGTAAAATACTACAACTATGTATATTTTGTCATCATATTCTCATAATTATGTTCAAGAGGTATGTTCTTGTGGAATGTGAAACAATAAATCAAATCAAATCAAATACACAATTTGTTGACCAGATTGGCAATGATCCTGGTTGTAACAATTAGCATCTTGGGAGCCCTTAATATCATGCGCTATGACTACATTGGAATAGCGGGAAGGGAAGACAAAAGATTTTTAGTCTTAGTATTTAACACTGATCATGATGATGATGACGCTGCTCTGCAAGTCCTGGAACCCAGCCCTGACCCAGACATGGCCAGATAACATTTTTTTTTTAGTCAAGCGGGTGTAGCCAAACTACTGAAGAAATTGGTAAAGAAAACAACCTGCATGAACCTACTAGGCCAAATATAACCTCTGCTACACTTCTTAATGAGACTACTCATCAGATCTCACCTGCCATAAGTTTGCTTTTCTTGGCCTCCCTTCTTTATATGGTGAAATTTTAAGAATAACTATGTCGTTCCCATCCATAAAACAGGGTTGTCAGCTCTAACAAACTACTCACCAATTTTAAATACTGTGCTTGTTCTTGCCAATCCCATCACCTTGTCAGACTAACTTATGAATATGCATGCTTAGTGATAGCAGTATATTGATTTGAATCACAGTCGATGTGAAAAAAATCAAAATTTCTTGACATTTTCCATATGTGGATGCTTATTTACATAATATGCTAGCTTCTTAAGATAAGAACATTGTACTTATTTATTCATCATGAAATATTGTTCAAATTACTTGCTTTTGACATTTGATTTATTATCTGTGGATTATTTCCTTATTTTCTATTTTTTAATGGCTAATTTGCAAAATATGCAAATTAATTTTCAGGCATTGGGATGAATTCTCATGCTTTGTGATAATAGCATATAAATGTCAACATAAATGAAATGTTTTAAGCAGTCTATATGAGAACAATCACAATATCTTGACATATTTTCCATATAAGGATGCTTATTTGCATAATATGAAAATGAGGTAGATTTGCTGGCGCTTTTGAATAAAAACATTGAATACAAATATTTATCATTAATTTTCTCTCAAATTAAATTGTTTTGGACACTTAATTTGTAATCGTTAGACTATTTTCCTTATTTTTCTAACTTTTATGGCTAATTTGCATAATATGCACATTTCATAAATTTCCACTGCTTGGATTTTTGGGGACTTTTAGTATGTTGTTAAGGGGAACTTCCTGGAAACCATTGCAGTGGAATATCAAGTTTTGCAATTAGTGATGGGTTACCCCACTATTCTGGCTAGATTGACTGGACTACATGTAATTATGTAGGGGAAGGCGGGGTAAGTTGTGACACTTTTGCATTTTGTATGTTATAATTGATATGACCAATAATATTGTAGAAATAAGTACCTCGCCTTTAAATTTGAGTCTTGGGAAATGTTTTTCACCTATATAACTTTCTACCCCACTCTTAAAGTCATTGTGACCTTTGAAAAAAACGATATCAAATGGCACAACTTGCCCCATATGTGGGGTAAGTTGTGCCCCCATTTGGGTAAGTTGAGCCACAAAAACTATGTACAATGTATGCGGGAAGAACCAGCATGTCATTTGTTTATTTTAAGTCTGTTCACTTGCTAATGCGCTGTAAATACTAACATCCTCTAAAAGTAAAAGAACTGTCATGTGAATTTGCTCCTTTATGCCTGCATATCAATGGCTTTTTAAGGTTTGTTTGTTTTTATTATTACCATGGCTCAACTTGCCTCTTGTTGGCTGGCTCAAATTACCTCTTTCCGAACTTCATGCGATATTTTCAAATCCACTCATTTTTTATGCATCCATCTTGTAAAAGACCATGATAAGAATGAGAATCTATTCGTGGACTAACTATATTGTTCTTGTTTCTTTATTATATTTATAGACGTGTGTGGGCCAGATCTATGTCACACTTTTTCTTTTTTTAAAAACTTTTTTGCTGAAATTTGTATTTTTTCCCTCTAAAAAGGTTACTTTTTGTTTTAAAGTTGAAAACAATGTGGTGGGGTTAAAGGTTATGTAATGGGTCATCAATACATGACACCACCATAATGTCTGACCCATTCATTATAGGCCAGGGATTGGTGGCTCAACTATGTTCAACTTACCCCGCCTTCCCCTACATAATGTACGGTATGTTCAAATTTTCATTTCAAAATGCGCACCTGGTAAAATGCACATTGTGTCCTTTCGGATAACATAAAATTAGATATCTTCCATCGTACTAGAAAATTCTTTTAATATTTGTGGCATTAGGACATTTACTATATATACATTCGATGGATAAACGAATTTAAATCAGAGAATTCAAGTTGCGTAAAAAAACTTTTAACTATTGATAGTTTTTACAAACTTTTATTTTGAGAAAATCGCGGTTTTATGTTTCACTGTGCCATATGTGTGTGTGTGTGCAATATTCAAATTTGAAATGCATATTTATGAGACTTGTACTTTGAAACTCTAAATAAAAAAATAATTGCATATGAAAGATAATCAAAAATATTAAAATAATCCGTCAAAATATCAAAATGCGTGATTTTCGACATTCTTCCAAAATTACGCTTAAAATGGCACTTTCACGCAAAAGTGCGCTTGGCATCCGGTCGTCCGCTATTCCTGGGTATTTTTGCAAGACTTTTAGCTGCCATGCCAAGCATTAACAAATTTTGCCGTCCAAAGTATAAAACATCGTTTTGGCCGGTCTACTAATTATCTTATATTATTTTTTTTTTTACTCTAGCGTGTGTTATTGTGTTGTCAGTCGCTAAAAAAAGGGGGTGGGGGCGACACCCCACTACTCTGGATATCGTCGGTAAATCTGCGCGCCGTCTGGGAAAAAATAAAGAAAGGAGGAGAGAGGGCCCTGGGGCCACTTACATTGACGAGTGGATACCATGCGCGACCCAAATATACGTAAAAGGGTTAGGTGTCTCTTTCACGATATGTATACGTAACGTAATAAGGGTGTAAAAACACTAAAAAATGAAAAATCTATTTTTGCCAGAAGAGCTACGTGTTTAGGGTAAAATTTGCGAGGGTATAGAAAATTAGGACTAAAATGTTTTATAAAGGATGTACTTTTTGCCCAACAGTTTAGAGTCCCTGGCATCAACCCCTCTTTGCACGCTGTCACATTTAGACAGTAGGCTATCCACTATTAAATCAATTCAACGGTCTACTGATATACTTATCCTCCTTTTTGACTCCACTTTTTCAACCAAATTACGCACGGTAAGCAACCTGTACATAGGCGGATCCAGGGGGGGGGCGAGGGGCCCGCCCCCCCCCCCCCCCATTAGCGGAGCAAAAAAAAGAAAAAAAGGAAAGAAAGGGGAAAAAAGGAAAAAGAGAGGAGAAAAAAGAAGAGGAGGAAGACGATTGAATAGAATGAATTAAAATGAGGGAAGACTAAAAATAATCTTTCATGTCACTATAGAAAATTTTCGCTCGCGCTTCGCGCTCGCATTGCCTGTTTGTTCAAATGGAGCTTAAATATCAAGTTTGGAATTCAATATACAAACATGTTTCACCTCGAAAATCGAACTTTTATTATTTTGTGTGATTTACAAATTTATTTTTATAACATGTATAATGTGCTCTGTAAAAATGTCAGTTTTATGGTCAGATTATTTCTCGCAGGTTTATCAGGTACTTATTATTTTCGTGTATTCCGTACAGTTTTCAAAATTTCCCTTTTCAGGTCTTATTAATAATAGTACATGAGATTTGTATAGCGCACTTTCCATCTTGATTAGATGCTCAAGGCTCTTCAGAGCAGAACAACACAAACTATTTACATATAATACATGTCTGAACAATAAGTCAATGTCTATACAAAAAAACCCCACTCTAATACAGGTGTGTTTTCATGCAGGTTGCCCTTGAAGACTGAAGTCAGGGTTTCCAAACTGTGTGGGAGAGAATTCCACAGGCTATGCCCTGCATGGGTAACCCAACACATGCTCCCGCGACGATTGCTCCGGTGACAAATGCTCCCCAAAATGCGACCTTTGCTCCGTGACATTAGCTCCGCCGACATTTGCTCCGCCGATATTTGCTCCGCCGACTGTTGCTCGGCCGACAGTTGCTCCAGCGACATTTGCTCCACCGACAATTGCTCAACATTTAGTGACAAATGCTCCAGCGACAAATGCTACCCGAACGACACATGGCGATAATTGCTCCGCCTTTATTTGCTCCGCATATAGGGACAGTTGCTCCGCCGAAATTTGCTCCGCAAGTAGGGACAAATGCTCCGCTGATAATACCTCATCCGAAAATGCCATCCACCGAATTGTTTTTTTTTTTTGGAAAACTAACAACGCTTCTTCTCCAAAGCTGTATGGTCATTATCATTATTCTATATATTTTTAACATTCCTAATTGAATTGCTCAACGGAAAGAAATAGTTTGGCTCAAATTAAATTTCCCATCAGCGCTTTTATCTCGATTATTTCTCCCTTTCTTTCCTTGAAAACCACCTTCTCCCCCGTCCTCTCTCCTCCTGTTTTAATTTTTCTCTCTCTCTGCATTCCTAGTAACTTCTGTTCCTATTTCTTTTACAATCTCTCCCTTCTTCTCCTATCACTTTCTTCTCGCTCTAATGCTATTTTGGTCTGTCTTTTACTGTTTATTCTAACTTTTTCCTATCCCCTCTAATGGAATTGAAAACTAATAAAGTTTTACAATCTTGTTAGAAAGGTGTTTCCTGTCACTTTCACTCCATTTTCTTTTATTTTCCCCTTCAATTACGTGCAGTGTGAAAATAACTCCCCTCTTAAAGGACATGTCCACCACAAGAAAAAGTTGATTTGAATAAAAAGAGAAAAATCAAACAAGCGTAACACTGAAAATTTCATCGAAATCGGATGTAAAATAAAAAAAGTTATATTTTTAAATTTCGCTTAATTTCACAAAATAGTTATATGTACAGGATTTATTTCTCCCTGAACATGTGGAATTATCATTGTTTAACATTTCTTTTAACCCAAGAGTGTTATGCATAAGATTGAATGGCGTTTCTTTTAAGATTAACTTTTAATCAATTATATTCTTGTGCATGATATCATGATTTTGGATAATTGTTCGAATATCTGGACCATATTATGGATTTATGGGTTATCAATAATTTGGGATTATTGATGTGTGGGTTGGATAGGAGTGGACAGTTGATTAACAGAATTATTGCTATTTGAATCATATTTATATAAAAAAAGGTTTTATTAATGTTTTAAGTGTAAGAAACAGGGGGTCAATGAGAGCTACATGTATATATGAACCTGTATACATACCAATAGATCTCTTTTGTAGTTTGAAGATAGAATTGAGTTTAAATGAATAAAAATTAGCCCAAACCGACCTTTTGTGGAAAATGCATTCACATTATATAGTAATGAAATTTAAAAGTGACACGCATGGAGGATTTACCACAACTAAAGATAGGAATTGAACCCTAATTAGACCGGGCTGATTCATGCAGCCCCCAGTTATTTTTTCTTTTTTTTTTTTGCCATGATCTCAACCATCGTTGCTATGATCTCAGCCATCGATCGCCGGTGACGAAAAGTGACACGCGCATTACCCATGTAATGGCACAAATACAAAACTGTAAGATCAAATTCTGAAAAAAATCTCATCGCTAATTATAATTTGCTAATTTAAGCGTAAAATAAAATGTTTGCTCTAATTAACTAAATAATGCCCATAAAATGTATAATTTTGGTTCACATACTCTTTAAAGGAATCTAATCAAATGTACCTGAAAAAGATTTCAACATCACATTTATTTTCCTATGTATTTTTTTTCTAAATTTCTTATTTTTTTCAATTTTTGTTTTTTAAAATGGAAATTGCCGGGGACTTTATTTTGACAAAAACAAGATGAAATTAATTGATTTCAATCAGTAAAATGAAAGATGATACAATTATAAATTTTGGCTAAAAAGGTATTTGCATTGAATTTGTGCAAGTTTTTGAGCAATATGTTAGGTCTGCATGCACTTACAAAAATTGCATAATTTCGGAACCGCGTACCCTCAGGTTGCATTTTTGGTCTCAAATAAGTTGCGCGAGACTTGAAAAGTAAAAAGTTAACGGGCAGCTCGGTCAATTTTGACTGCAGAATATTTTGAGAAAAATGTAGAAGTGGGGGGGGGGGGCTGAATCAGCCCCCAGTCTCATTAGGAATAAGGTAAAAAAAAAAAGATTGAAAATCTGACTTTGATGAATAATCCCTTCTCGGATTTAGTGAATATGTGTAATTGATACCAATAAATATATTATCTAGTTTTCTTTAAAGTGATACCCTACATAATATGATTATGGTTCACATGGAGGTGCAGTGCCTTGAAATGTGGGGCATGGTCAAATTTTAAAAGTTGCAAAATGACACAATATTGAAAGTCACTGTTCTTTTTTTCGGTGGTGTTGAGTTTCTCAGCGTTTTTTTTTCAATCACATTGACATAAAATCAAATACACCTTTGCACAAGCAAGCACAACAAACATGCATGGGTATTTCAAACCACGACTCGAACCATGTTATCTCACAGAACCATTACTACATAAACCACAACAAAACATAATCAGTGAAGCAGGGGCTTGATTTGAATGGCTTTTCATCTTTATTGACACAGACAAAAGAATTATGTTCAGTATTGACCCTTAATGAATATTTCTGCTCGATTTGCAGCTTTTTAATTCAGACCCCATCTAACACTTTTGAATCTTGCTCTTTTTGTGATGGCATGATCACAACTAGCATGGTATCATTTTAAAGAGAATTAAATGATCTATTGAATGATATCAAATATGCATTGTTTAAAATTGGGGGTTGGGAGAAATTAATGGCCAAACTTAGATTTCCAAACTTTTAAGGGGTTTATATATTATACACATATATATGATGTACTTCTGTATTACCCAAACAAATCTAATTGAATGTTAATGTTAGAGGCCATCACACAATCAGTTACTAAAGCTTACATGTAACTGCAATTAAACAAGAGTGTTGCTAAGGCGATCACATAACAAGCCTGCCTGTAACGTGGAAAATGGAGTTACTGGTCAAGCAAGAAAAGTGGAAGGTGACGACTTCACCTTTGACCCCCTGACCACAAAATTAATAGAATTCCTGAGATCTACGTTAGTATCATGCACACCAAATTATATGAGCCTAGAGATTAAGTTAAAATTATAGTTATCGCATTAACAAGGACTTCAGAAGGGCAAGATGATAAAAACATGTCACTGTAACCTTGACCTTTTCACCTAAAAATCAATAGGCTTCTTTGGATCCATGCTTGTATCATACACTGAATTATATGAGCCTTGGTTAAGCTCAACTCAAATGATCACGTTAACAAGGACTGCAAAAGGGTAAGATAAAAACATGTCACTGTGACCTTTACCTTTGACCTCAAAATCAAAAGGCTTCCTGGGATCCATACTAGCATCATACACACCAAATTATATGAGTCTATTAGTTAAACTGACGTTATCGCATTTACAAGGACTACAGAAGGGTAGGATGGCAACATGTCGACCTTGTCCTTAGACCTTTTGACCTGGGATTAATGCTAGTATCATACACCTTAAATTACTTGAGCCTATAGGTTAAGTAAAAGTGAAATAATCCTGTTTACAAGGAAAAAATAACCAACGGAGGAATGGACAGACACCGAGCGTGATACCATAATACGTCCCGTCTAAAATGGGCACATAAAAATCTGTATTTCATAAGTAGAGAGACATCTAGTTCATTAAGTTTTTTAACAGTGAATGACTTTTAAAGTGCACTTCTATAATGTGATTAAACTACACAAAGTCACAAGAATCCCAATAAGGCAATATATCATTTACAACAACAAGACACCATTGGCTATATCTACAACTAGTTTTTACATGGATCTCAATTAAAGGAAAAATTTGGGGAGATGGATTATATTTTTTTTATTCCAATCTGTTAAAGGACAAGTCCACCCCTACAAAAAGTTGATTTGAATAAAAAAGAGAAAAATCCAACAAGCATAATACTGAAAATCTCATCAAAATCGGATGCAAAATAAGAAAGTTACATTTCAAAGTATTGCTTAATTTCACAAAAGAGTTATATGCACATCCTGGTCGGTATGCAAATGAGACTGATGACGTCATCAAATCACTATTTCTTTCGTTTTTATATTATATGAAATATTCTTACTTTCTCCTCAATTTTAAGTGAGAAAATGATTAATTCATCCTGAACATGTGGAATTAGCATTGTTTAATAATATACGGTTCAGTCAAGTTGGTCCTTATTGTCAAATCTGTAAAAATAAAATATTGTTTAATTAAAACAACAAACAACAAAAGAAATAGTGAGGGACATCATCGACTGTCTCATTGCATGTCACTGAGTTGTGCATATCATTGTTTTGTGAAAAATTTAGCAAAACTTTTAAAATGTCACAACTTTCTTATTTAACATCGAATTTTATGGAATTTTCAGTTCTAAGCTAGTTTGATTTTTCTCTATTTATTCAAATCAGCATTTTTCTAGGATGGACTTAACAATTCTATATTGAAAAGGAAAAGGAAAAGCAGTTTCTATGTTAAAGAACAAACAATGTCATTCATTCATATGCTTCATAAAAATTTAAATGAAATATCTACACACAATGAAAATGACAAAAATAAAAACAAAAGAATGTCATTAATACTACATTCTATATATAAGTAATATGATACAATGGAACTGTTGTCAAGCTAATAAATGCATGACATAAAAATATAATTCCTTCACATGTACAATTGGTAGGGAATGTCCAAACAGCAAAATTACAATTTTCTACTATACACATCCAAAAAAGTAAGTCCCCCCTTAAATAAACATCCATAATTTCCGAACCAATGTGAGTTTTTTTATATATTTTCACATGAGCATGTAGGTAATTTCATAAGCTACCCTCTGAGAAAATGTTATGGATATATTTTATGTCATGCTCTAGTGAGCACCGCCAGAAGGCAAAATTGTCACTTTACAAAAGTCACTTGCCAAATATCATGACTTTGATTCTACTTTATTGGAATGAATTCCACATTCTCATCATGAAAAATCATCAGAAGGCTTGTAAAATGTACTTTCGAAAAGACGATATAAGTTTTTTGGCTCTATTTCACGGTTGAATAAGTTAAAATTTGCTTTAATTTGATTTTTTATACATTCCTATCGATACAAATTATCGAATATGATTATATTTAATTTTTGGGAAGAGTATATTAAACAATATTCATTGTTTCACGGATCAATGAACATTTAATGAAAACAAAAAATAAGACTTTCAAATATCATAGGCAAGTATCATTTCATTTGGGGAACTGAAATGATCTTTATTCAACATTTTTTATGTTCATGACCAATTAACATGCTTCAATGATTCAAATGCATTTAATTAAACATTCACACTTGAATGAACATGAGGAATGTGATTATCTCTTTCTTACTTTATTGGAAAAAATGCAATTGCTAACTATGGATATCTTTCACAATCCTCCTTGCATAGTTCATTTGATTTGACTTTTATGAAAATCCCGATGTCTAATGCTTCAGTGATCACAAAATATTCGAAAATTATGCAAATGAGAAGAAAGTTTAAGGATTTGGCCCCACTCTGTGCTGTATTGAATGATTGTTTTGGTGTGTGCACCTTTTGGATAGTGTTAATTTGAAGCCATGTGCAAAGTTTCGTGAAAAAGTTGTTCTCAGAAGTAACAAAAACCGTCAATGAAACGAACCCTCTCTCATAGACATTGTATACACTATTGGTGCATATGTTTAAGAATAGTGACCCCTTATTCAATATGGTGGAACTTTTTTTCAAGGCTTTCTTTAGCAATGTCATTTGGCAGTTATGTTTATCAACCTACCGGCAGAATTCTGTGCCAAAAAGAAATCGATATGTTTATTTATGGATGAGTGAGCATGCATCAAAGTGGGAAAAGGGGCATTTTCAATGTCAAAGACTCATTTTGAGTGGTGAAATAGTAATGGTGACAAATTCGTTTTCAAATATGAGTTAGTTGCTGTTGTTTTATCATTCTTCAGTTTTATCACCACACACTTTCCGAACTTTTTACATTTTCATGGTTGAGCGAGCACATTCAAAAACTTGGGAATGAATACTTATTATACTGCATAAATGTATTCTTTCCCTAACAATTTCTCAGGATCAGTTGAATTTATGGACAAATCGGTGGTGGATCCAGAATTCTAAAGTGGGGAGGGGCCGAGTAATTGGGGGAGCCACCAACATTTTCAAATTTTAACATGTTTTAACAAGTTTTAGGGGATACTGCCATAGACCCCTATGACGATACGTCACAAAAATATTGTGCTCACTCAACCATAAACATACGATATCACAATTTTATGTGAAGTGACTAAATGATGGACAGTAAAACAGCATTAACACCATAAAATTAACCTAAAAACAACCTTTGCCCAAGATTGTATTTACACAATCTGAAAAATGACTCTTGTGACTTTCAAAAATTGTCATTTTTAATTAAATTTTCGATTACTCATGCATGACTCGACCGATCAATCTCATTTTCCCACAGTAGTTGCTTGATGAGTGTAGAAAACCACCTAAGAAATATCATATTTCAAAATTATTCTGTTCAAAATTTACAGCAATTTGATTTAGGGGGGGACTTACATTTTTTTGTTATCTGAAACAATCAATAGACCACAATACAGCTTGAATCCAATGATAGTGAATGCTCTGGAGCTTGTCTTATTCATAGTTTAACTAGAGAAGCTCGGCGGGTTGCGCGGCAGAGCACATGTATCCCCCGTACCCACAGCGTCATCCGTCATTGAGATATATACAGCTCACACAGAAATTTGACAAATACAATTATCATGGCGACAATGACCCTGCCCGTATTTTGCCTGTGGGCCGGAACCAAATTATGAAAATACTTACTTACCGTTATTTTCTTATTAAAAGATAACTGGATATATTCATTACGATTAACTTGCACGCCGAATTGAATACAATTTACACAGTTTTTCCTCCGCGTGCGCTGCATCTCCCTACGCACGCACTATCCCAAGATCATCGCGCAGTGGGAGGGTTCAAATGAATATATCCAGTTATCTCGTAAATAAGAAAATAACAGGAAGTATTTTCATAATTTACTGTCAATAACTGGGATATATTCATTTGATTTGCTAGACCAACAGGGATTCAACGTGAAGGGAGGCATGTCTAGACTAAGTGCGCAAAAATAGGGAGATGAAGACATGGAGGCCGCTGCCTCAAAGGCAAAGGATGCAAATAAGGCCTCACCCGAAGGAAAGTCCTTTGAATTATAGGAAGTGAAGGAATTAAGAGAGCACCAAAAGACAACTCCATGTAAAATGGACCAAGAAGTAGCGATACTTTTAGACATGGAAGTCACGCGCAATCTTCGACAAAATCGTCATATGTCTGGGAGCGATGCATAAGTATGCAAAGCTACGTACTGTATATGGTAATGTTACAGATAAACAGACACAAGGAGGGATCTCGACTGATAAAAAGACGAGAAATGCCCTAATTACCGACCCAAGAGGGAGTTAGTCAAGCGTCAAGAATAACCGACAGGCACCATGATCGACTAAACCATACAAGCTTGACGTTTGAGAAGAAAACTAGAGTCTTGTAAGATCCCGATTGGGGGTATTAATCATCAGGAACTGGTGGGATGATCAATAAACGATCTGACTTTGTTGAAAAATTCGACAAGAATCGTGATCGGAAGGTTCGGGGCTAATAAAAGCCCAAGTCAAGTCACCGGCTTAAGAATAAAAAAATAAGCCGTATCAACGCAAACGTAAGGAATGCGAGATATCTCATATGCCCCCGTGTGGGGGAAAGCGCCCAGAAGTCGATCTCTGTCTCATATGCGTGAGGACAGACCGTCTGCGGATTCTGATAGATCTGTGGCAGGCCGTTTCCAGCGACTCGATAAGGTCATGGAATGACAGAGAGTAAGAAATAAGACCTACCACAGACCTGCTGTCTATGCGGAATAGAAAAGTCTGGTCAAATAGCTCAACTGGACGTGTCGGAAAATAAACACGGCTCGCATCACGACATAAACATGTGTGATAGAGTGAGCGGTCAAGAGAGGACCATGGATCCCTTCTCTCCCGTACTAAGATAGCACCCGTCTGAGGGTGCAGCTCCGCAGCAGGAGAGGTGGGAGATGGCTTGACCCAAGCCACCATCGGCGTGAGGGCCCAAAGACTAGGCTGAGATGTCCGCTAGACAGGGGAATCCCTAGCCGCAGCAAGTGTACGCCAGAGGTGAGCTGGCGAAAAAATGTCTCTGTCACGACCGCATGTGTAAGCGATAATCAAGAGATGTGGGTCAAGAAGACGCTCTGAACCAACAGTCATCGCCAGACATGATACCTCAACAGTTATGTTCCCGACGGAATTGAGTGAGGTAACATCGGCCCTGTCCTATCAAGGTTAGGGAAGGGAACTGGCTATAAGTGTCTATGTCCTCGCCTGAAGAAACACGCGAAGGAGTATAACGACGTGAGGAAAATAATCAACGATGTTTACAAAATACAACAACCACAAGGCCTGGTTTCTCTGGTGATCGCAAGGGTGAACATACCCAGTGCCAGTTAAAGAAGAATGAAACAATATCAGTAAGATTATGGGTTCCGAAAGACGCCTTAAGCAACGGGGGATGAGAATCTAAGCTTCTAAAAAGAAGAGCTCCAGTGAAGTAAATCACTTCCATGGAGGGACTCATCCACAGTCGGCCCAAGAGAAAGCAGGTCGCGGCGATCATGGGTAGACAGACATAAATATCTATCCACAATCACATCCTCCTCGATCACACAGTGACCATGGTCACAATCATAGCATGGATGGAGGATGAAGGCGGCTCAAGTGTGCCGAGTGAAGAAGCTTCTAAAATAAAAAGACAATTCAACAAACAGGCATGGTGAATGCGTCGACCATAACCCACTCCCACACAAGGAGGAAGGGGCGGAGACGCCCGCAAGCTTGACCCACATAGAGGGCAGTCTATCAGATAGACTGTTTAAGCTTGGCGGCAGATAGTTTGGTGTGAACTCGCCGACCCGGCAGTGTGGGTGCGCCCAGGAAGCAGGCATAGAAATGCCAACAGAAGAAAAGCCTGGGGCTTGAAACAAGCTAGCCTCTTATTGAGGCCCTGTCGGCTGCTTTCCGAGCGAAGCAGAGCGCACCGAGACAGGGCCTCTTGACATCTGAGCCGAATTTCACTAACTTTCTTTTGTTTTTTTATTGTTTTTACCAATATTCCGACCAAAAAGTGGTAGGTGAAAATCATATAATGAGAGCGCGGGCTGCTATGACGTCATGTGAATATTCATGAGCTCATCTTGAATGGCGACCCATGGATTCTTGGCGAAGAGTGACGACAAAATATCAAAGAGCATTGAATATGCCTCTAAACTGATGAATATTGACCGATTAAAAGATTTGCAAGTCGATGAAAGGACGAGATGTTTTTGTAAATCTACCCAAAGGATATGGAAAAATTTAATTTTTCATGCGATTCCACTACGCGTCGATTAATTCTTCCCCTCAACTCGAGTCTAACCAGGCCCATCTCCCGGGAAGTTTAGGGGCGGTGATGGGTCTGTTATGGCTAGTACTAGTAGTACTACTACTTGTAGCATTTTGCTGGTTATATCCCCTTTAGTGTCCCACAATGAAATGAATCCCATGCAGAATAGTCACTGAGAATAGTGGACTAGTAGTATTCCAAACCCTGGACGAAACAGCTTTGACATTTCATTGTACTAGGTGACTGGTAATATTCATGACTCATGTATATATATTAGGAAGACGTTCCTCATGAATATATAATTCAGCTCAGATGTCAAGAGGCCCTGGCGAGCGCAGCGAGCCAGGCCTAATTCTCTTTGTGAATTAGGAATTCCCTCGCTTCACTGGGGAAGCAGCCGCCAGGGCCTTGACAAGAGGCTAGAAACAAGCCTGAACGCACGTACACAGACGACAATCTAATGAGATATGTGGCTGTTACTTTCCTCCAAGGTGATACTTCCCCGACCCGTAAAGACTCGGGGAACAAGCAGTGAATGTCAGCGGGAGGGGTATCTAGCATTTAAATAGCCGATTCCCTCCGGGTGTTCGGTGTGGATGAAGACAAGCAGATTAATCATAACCATAACGCACCGGGCAGTGAAGGCATAGCGATTACTATGTATAGGAGAACTATTAATTGCAGTGACATTCAGCTCCAATATTCGTGCTAAGCTCGGTAGAACTACGAGAGAATGAGCCATACCGCTGAGCAGTAATGGTTCTAATATCAGGTCGCCCTCTCTACAGCGGTGGTCGCTGGAGAAGGGGTGTCTATACTAGCCCTGACTCTAACCTTACATGGGAGAGTAGGAATTAAATGTAAAGAGAGGGCACCCTAACTTTCATATAGAAAGTGAGGTTCAAGCCAAAAGCTGACGGTCCCGTTGCCTGGGTGGACGGTCCACTGGCGTGATAGGTTGCCCTCTCGTAAAAAGCCCAAAATTCTCACGAGAGAAGAATGTCATGTGTTATGTAAGACATTCTTACCTCCAATCTACGGGCCCACCCGGGGGGTAGATTAGAGAGAGTTAACGCTGAAAGGGCTGTCGCCGTAAACGATGCCCGGTCAAACTCTAAAGCTTGACGTAGAGGGCATATTCCAAAAATCGGGAGTACCTGCATATTAATGTGGGAAACCCACGCAGGTGAACGGGCCAGAAATTCAGAAAACTTGCCGATGGCTCCCCAGAGTGCGGGCTAGCGGGAGAAATCTCAATCGCTCTATGCCCAACACCAGCAATTAGAACGACAGAAAGCAGCAAAAGCAGCTGCAGCGTCCATCCAGCAAAATTCGGGGGCTTGCCGACTTGCTGGGGATGAGACCCATACGTCGGCAGCACCTGTACATATTGAGAGATCACCGGTACAGGTGAAGGGGCCAGCAATTTCATAGAAAAGACCGGCGGCTGGTGTGAGACTGCTGATAAGCCGGCCGTCGCGTAGCGGCGGTCTAAAATGAAGAATAAAAAAGGATAAGAACCCGTCATGCTCGGGGACGTATTGATGCAACGCCCAGCAATCGGTTACCGAGAGCTTTCAACAAGTTATTATATGATTTTTTATGATGTCAGATAAATATTCAAAATAATTTGTTGTAGGAATTGTTCCTTAATATGCAAGAGATAGTTCAGAGACCTTTGGTGACAAAATAAGCTGGATGGAATATTTGAATACAGTATATAAATAGAAAGTGTTTGGTCTAAAATAGTGGAACAGGAAACTTCAACATATAAATTTATAAATCAAAACTCTTGTAAAATATAATACATTAATTTGCCATATACATATAGAAATGTGAAAAAGGTGAAATATTAAATATAATAAATATATTTTATGTCTTAGAAGTATTCAGTATATATGATAGGAAATTATTAGACTATTTCAAAGTGTAAACTTACATTCGTTCAGCAAATATGTGCAGCAATGAAAGAGTACAAAGATTATAAATAAAACACATGACAGAGTACTGCAAGACCAATATTCCATGTAATGAGTGACATGTAGAAATGTCCGGCCACAGATATGAATCATTTACACATCATAATACAATCTGAATGAAAAGTAAATAAAGTTGAATTAAGAGTGGAATATTGTGCAATTGTTTGTGCAGCCTTGAGAAAGATTGAAATACACACACACAAAAGAGAGTAAGCTTACTCTAATTCAATCTAGTAGTAGGACATGACCTAGGTCATGTCCTACTACTTGATTAAATGAATGTCTTCTATAAGAAAACACATTAAGAGTTTAAAATGCATACATGTATATACAAATGATTTTTTCCTCTTGAGCCTCTTTTGAAGTTTCAATAACAATTAGCTTTGTAATTCATAAATAATCATATATCTAAATAATACTGATAATAAAAAACTATTACCAAGTGGTTCTATGATAAAACAAGTCAATGTATGTGATTATACAACATCATCAATTTAGAAAGTCTTTGATATTGCAAATAAAAGTATTGAATTAAATACATGAATACATCAAGGTATATGCAAGATATTCAGCTATTTCTGGCATTGTATAGCATTAACTAAATTCATTATCTATATATTGCTTCTTCCTGTTCACTACTTGTATGCATTTGTATTGATCCATTATATGATGCTGAAAACTACATGGAATAAGAGGCATTGCATGTGATAAAGGCAGTATGGTGCTATGAGGTACAAACTTGAATATTCCTGATCTGACCCATGGAATCAATTGCCAGTGAGCCACCAATAATTCCATATTAGATGTAATATCGATTGGATGGACTGCAATGATTTATACTTAAGACTTAATTCAGTAAGTTTTTACTCACTCAGTATGTACTCGATTTGTTTGAAAAACCACTTTCTTATCCATGTCATTATCTACATGTACCATGTACGTTTAGCGCTTCATATATCTCCAGCCCAAGTACAGCCCCGTGGGCTGAGTTGGGCATATGCTATGATGACCGGTCGTACATGCATGAAAGCGGAATTCTCACAACTTGGAATGGCATGCATGGTGTCGCATGAAAGAATTTTGCACACAAAAAGCACATCTATAGGGCCTGTAACACAAAGCTTAGCAATGATTGTAGAACAGTTTTCTATGTTTGATTCTATTTACTATAATGTACATGTACAATCAATCTTACAAATTTAGTGTATGATTAATTGTTACCCACTATGTTACGGACCCTCAAGTCTATGTCCTCAAGATTGCGAAAGTTCGCTTATGTCCACCAAAACAAATACATGGGGGTGTTTCACAAAAAGTTAAGAATGACTGAGAATCGCACTTAAATGCTGACGCGTACATGATATGTAACCCAGGGCCCTGTCCACGGATGATTATTATATTGTTACTGGGGGTGCTGAGCATTGTCACAGCATCCCCAGTAACAATAGATAATCCTCTGTGGCCAGGTCCATGATGTACATCTAACATGCAGTCTTATTGATCAATACGCAGTAGTAAGCATCCTCTTATGATCTGGCCAATGCAGTCATGACTTTTATACCTCACGCATCTAAGTCATACATTAATCTTTGTGAAACACCCCCTGGATCTCAAAATTAAGAACCTGCCTTTTATAGATTGTAGGAATATTATATCATGTTAAGTTCATTCCTAACAATCCACTAAATATTCCTATTAAAATTGAAAACAATTAGAGGATCCTAATACCTACTTCTACTGTTCTGCTCTTTCCACAGCAGTGAATATTGCCGATTCAACATCTACTGAATAGATCAAAACAAACGGTATGGATACCCATTTACATGTACAAATCATGCGTTAGAGGCATTTATTTTAATTTTTGTGAATATGGGTTTTGAACCAAAATCAAGGAATATTAGATATGAAATAGAAATGGTGAGTACAGTATAACAGCACTTGAGGAAGTGTGATTGTTCAAATTTTTATGTCAAATAATCTGTTATGAGGACTTGACATTGGAAATTTCATATCAGGACTGAAAGATGTAAAACTGGCAAAAATACCTGAACTTTTAGTACCTATTTTGATATATACAGCATAGAAATATAAACAACCGATAAAGCCTCTTACAAACCAACTTGTGTGACATCGTACTATCTTTTATATCATTTTTATATAAATTTAGTCTATAAAATATTCACAAGCTATCAAATATTTATATGAATGCAGAAGTGCCCAATTGGAGTTTCACAAGGCAGTTCTTAAGTTGCGGACAACTTCTGTACAAACAGAAAGTTTTAGGGTGCTAATTCAAATTACACATCTTGTCTATTCTTGCGAGCTAAAGTTACAATTCCATCTATTCAATTTTTATTTCTAACAAATGCAAAGATCATGTTTTGTCAGAGTTTAAATAAGAACCCAGTTTCATGAATGGGGAAACACCAGTAAAAATTAGAGCAAGAGCAGCACTGGGCAGCAACCACTACTAACCTGTGAAGGTAACTGTTTAGGCAACACCACCAAGTAGTGTAATAGACTTACTCATTGAGTGAGAATGTACCTCCACATCACTATTCTAAGACTATTAGTACATGTAGTACTGTAATCAAAATTCAATATCTACTGCAAAACTTCATCAAGAAATTCAAATAAAAAATAAAACAAGACATTTAAGAGATATATTACAATACCACATCTCTACTAAATTTATTCACATTTGAAAAATGATTAAAAAGCAGAAGAAATAAAAATCTTCCATGCTAGGTTAATAAACAACAAACATTATATCACAATATGTCCAAACTTCCCATGCATAATAAATGAATGCTTATATTCTATCAAATAGATAGATAAATACCAATCAATAAATAAAAACAAAAGACTGTAAAGGAGGCAATCTGTGAATCAGAGGTTTTGAATATGGAATCACACACCAAATATTTGATAAATAAGTTTGCACATCTTAATATATCACACAGTTTTCATCAAAAAGTTAAAATTTATAATACAATTTGTTCATTGGAAATTTTATGTATTCCATAAGTGCATATATTTGTTCATAAATCACTTTTTATAAAATTCATACATTCTGATGACACATTCTATACACTTGTCTAAATCTTATATAAGTACATATAAGTCCATCTTAATAGACAATCTTTCATATATTTGAAAAACGTATCACATGTCCTGAAAACAAAAATACAGAAGTGTTTCACTGGGGGCCTTTTCACAAACGTGTGAATCTTGAATAACCATTGAATTGATGATTGCAATTCGTCTTTAGAATCATCGGACCTTTCACACGCTTACTCAAAACTGGATTTGTATTTGAATTCCTGAGCAAAGGCAGTATGTGTCCTTGGTGACTTGTCAATCAAAGCACTGCATCGATATGATGAGTGCATGACAATTGTATTATCTATGGAAGTGCTTGAAAGGACACATAAGCTCGGCCTCCCCAAAAAATGTCTTGGAGGACAAGCATTTCACACATAAAATTTGTACCGTAATTTGAGTGACACTTAACTGGAATTCACCTCTGGAGTAGAATTTCAATTTGTGATTGTGATTAGCATTTGTGATTTTAGTTTGGTTTCACACGTGCTAAAAATTTGTCATTAGCCTTAATTTCACTGGAATCATCATTCAAATTACATTTTTTTTACCGTGTAAAAGGGCTATAAGTAAGAGAGCAAATGTGGCGCTTTATTTTATTTCCTTTCCATTAATACAGACTTCATAAAGTTAAACACTGAAGCAATTAAAAGTGTTTTTTTTTATAAGGTTAACTCTTTGTATCTGGTCTATCCTCTCATGAATCTTACTTAATGTGCAGATAATAAAAATATACAAGTACATGGTACTGTGTAGTCTTTTCACTCAGACTGTGTTTCCGTTTATACACTGATGAATTGTGAGAACAGGAACTCTGTAGAGACTATTTATCAACACTAAATTCAGACACTGATGATCTGTCGAACAGACAACAAACTGTTGAGGTGTAGTCTTCTTATTCAGACTTGACACGTGGATCAACGTGTTGATGCTTTGCAAAGTTGATAAATACCTGTTCTAATGTGGTCTGACTGATGCTGTAGTCTACAATACCTAGCCTTTCTTTATTCTCTTCCAAGAGACCAAAAATAGAGGCCCAGTTGGTATTTCCATTGTCCACTTGGTAATGCACCATTTGCTGTAGGAAAGATAATGATATTGAAAATTAAATGTACTAGGTAACACTTCCATTGGAATGGTCATAGATGTGCTAAACAGGGTAAACACTGGGAACTTGATGAACAGAGAAATATTTAAATCAAGACTTATTTGCGATATATCTTTGGTCAATGTGTGAGAACACTGAGTAGACTAGGGAACACATCTGTGAAAGTCAGCCCTATTCTAAATATAAATTGATTATAATTTCTAAGATGATAATTCTGCAAATCACAAAAGAATGATTATTAAACCGATAAAAAAGACTTTGGAAAATGTTCTTGAAATATTGCATTAAACTACACACAAAGACAAATTAAGTGTAAACCTATATTTAAGAAAATCAGAACATTGATTTCTGCATACATTGTGTTCATAACTGCCAATTTTGTGATTGATTGCAAAACCTTAATTTCACAACACACAAAAAAGAAATAGCAAATTGACTGTAGGCTTGATTTTCATAATGATTGTATGTTGTGGTCAATTTAATACAAGGTAATTCTCGACCTACGAATCTTGCCTGATTTGCGATCAATAAAATATGCAATATGATCTTTTGACCCCTAGATGACCTTATCATCCTCATGAAATGTGGTAATACCCAAAGATCATTTGTTCCGAGTATGAACATAATTGATGTAGAAATAAAGAAATGAGAGTTTCCGAGTATGAACATAATTGATGTAGAAATAAAGAAATGAGAGCAAGTTGAACAAAAACTTGAAAAAAAGCATGGACATGACCTCGTATCCTTGATCTTTTGACTCCTAGATGACCTTTGACTGAATTATTCTCATGGACACAGATTTGGTATTACCCAAGGACCATGTGTACCAAGTGTGAACATAATTGATGTAGAAATTAAAGAAATGAGATCAAATTGAACAAAAATTTGACTTTTTGACCCCTAGATGACCTTTGACCCCACCTTCCTCTACAAAAATCATAGGGTATTACCAAACGATCATATTACCAAGTGTGAACAAAATTGATGAAGAAATAAAGAAATGAGAGCAAGTTGAAAAAAATTTCAGACAAGTGGAGTGCCTCTGGCAGTCTCGCCTGCATGACGCGATCAATATAGCAGCAGTGCTGACTTTGAAAACTACTATGAGACACAAAACACATCATTCATATAATGATACAACTACATTCATTGACGCTAAATGATATTTGACCTTGATCATGTGACTTGTCAGTGATATTTGATTACTTTTATGTCCACATTTCATAAATATTATCCATAAACTTTCAAAGTTATGATGGCAAGTCAACAATTACCCCCGACATGGCCAAAGTTCATGGACCTTAAATGACCTTTGACTTTGGTCATGTGAACTGAAACTTGCACAGGATGTTCAGTGATACTTGATTACTCTTATGACTAAATGTTATGAAATAGATCCATAAACTTTCAAAGTTATGATGGCAATTCAACAAATACCCCCAACTTAGCCATGGTTCATTGACCTTAAATGACCTTCGACCTTGGTCATGTGACCTAAAACTCAAGCAGGATATTCAGTAATACTTCATTACCCTTACGCGTAAGTTTCATGAATTAGGTTCATATATTTCCAAGTTATGACATTTACAGGTTAGGGTAAGACTTTGATGTTGATTCCTCCAACATGGTCTAAGTTCATTGACCCTAAATGACCTTTTACCTTGGTCAAGTGACCTGGAACTTAAAGAGAATGTTCAGTAATACTTGATTAACCATATGTTCAAGTTTCATGAACTAGGTCCATATGCTTTCTATGTTATGATGTCATTTCAATGAACCTTCGGTTAAGATTTAATGTTGACAGCGCCATTGGAAAAGCGGCATCTATAGTCTTGCTCTGCTATGCACGCGAGACAAAGGATTAACATGACCTTGTAACATGACCTTTCCAGAATAAGATGTTCTCCCCAGCGGATAAGAGCAACAAAGCATTCTGGAAATTCATCAAATCCAGAAAGCAAGAGTCAACTGGAATTGGATCCCTTCAAAGTGGTCAGAAGCTTATATCAGACAGTAAAGGGAAAGCAACAGTGCTGAATGACCAGTTCCAATCAGTCTTTACAGTTGAGGATAACTTGCACATCCCAGATCTTAGCCATCCTGCGTTCCCTATAATGGAAGGGATCGACATCTCTGTGGATGGCATTGTCAAGTTATTGAAAGATATAAATGTTAGCAAAGCTACAGGTCCAGATGGCTTACCAGGAAGAATCATGAAGTACTATGCTGAGGAAATCGCACCGATCCTGACCTATATTTTTCAGCAATCCCTTGACACAGGAATGGTACCCTCCGATTGGCGTCTTGCAAACATATCACCAGTTTTCAAGAAAGGAGACAAGAGCAAGGCCTCCAACTATCGCCCAGTATCAATCACATCCATCTGCAGTAAATTGCTTGAACATGTGATCTTTAGCAACATCATGGATCACTATGACATGAATAATATTCTCAACGATGTTCAACATGGCTTTCGACCTGGCCATTCTTGTGAGACCCAGCTGATTATTACATCACAAGATATCGCACACTCACTTGACCAGAAAGTACAGGTTGATGCAATTGCATTGGACTTCTCCAAAGCATTTGACCGTGTACCCCACGAACGCCTCCTTCATAAACTTCATCACTATGGGATCCGTGACAATCTGCTGAGATGGATCAGGGTTTTTCTGACTGAAAGGTTGTAGCGTGTTGTTGTGGATGGAGAGTGTTCAGAATGGGTACCAGTCACCTCTGGGGTACCACAAGGCACTGTCCTCGGGCCACTACTCTTTATCTCTTTCATCAATGATATAGTAGATGGGATCTCTTCTAACATCCGGCTATTTGCTGACGACTGCCTACTTTACGTCAAATCTCTGATGAAACAGATAGCCTTACTCTACAACAAGATCTCAACCAGCTACATTTGTGGGCTAATACGTGGCAGATGAAATTCAACACAGAGAAATGCTACCATATCTCATTTTCTCTTCGTCGGAAAGCCATCACCACAATGTACACACTTGGAAATACTCCCCTTGCATCAGTTTCAGATCTCCGGTATCTTGGCCTGACCTTCTCATCAAACATGTCCTGGAATAATCATATAAACAACATCACATCACGAGCAAATCGACTCCTAGGACTTGTCAGCAGGAACCTCCGTAGAACCACCCAAAATATTCGTCAACAAGCCTACTTCAGTCTTGTTAGACCACACCTGGAATACTGTAGCTCAATCTGGAACCCTCACACAAATAAGCACATCTCACAAATGGAAGCAGTACAAAGGCGAGCAGCAAGATTTACCCTCCAGAGATACCATCGTATGGACAGCGTCTCTGCCATGATCCACCAACTTAAATGGGAGAGCCTGGAGAGGAGGAGAAATGCTGCAAGCCTCTACCTTATGTACAAAATTCAACACAGGATGGTAGTAATCAATGCAGATCAGTACACAGCTCCTATGATAGCCAGCAATACTCGGCATTATCATCCAAAGAAGTTGTTGGCTATTCCATGCCGCACCCAACTATACCAGAACTCCTATTTTCCCAGGACAGTGACTGCGTGGAATGCGCTTCCCATAACCATCCTTGATGCTCCTTCATTGGAGGCCTTCAGGGGGGCGCTTCCAACCAACATCTAAACCAAGGAATAGCTTTTTACTTGCACAAACAGCACAATGTTTTATAAGCCCCAACAAGTATGCACTGCAGATGAGCACCCAAGATATTTCCTTAGCACTACATCCTGACTTATGGATCCTGCTGAGTATCGTCATAGAAGTAGAAGTATCATTTGACCTATTGACCCCTAAATGTCTTTGACCCCATCATTTTTATGGGGTCACATGTGGTATTACCCAAGGATCATTTGTACCAAGAATGAAAACATAATTGATGCAAAGATAAAGAAATGAGAGCAAGTTGGAACAAAACTAACATTTTCGAACAGGCTAAACAGACCAACAGGAAGGGTGATTACTACATGTAGGCCTCTGCTGAACTTTGTTGAGGCAAGACAAAAGTATATATTTGTTTTACAATCATTGCTAAGTTTATGTGTCATAATTTTGATGAAGGTACTGCAGGCAGTATGGTCTTCACATCATTTATGAGTGCACATGATTTGCATGAAATAAACAAACGTATCAGAAAACAGTGCGAAATAAAGTAAACCATTACGAAAATTTCCCGTTTGATTCTCGACCTCACTTTGGACTGCAAACTGCGGTTTCATACCCCGATTTGTGTTTGGAATATCTCAAACAACTTTTCCAACCCCGATAAACCCATCTTGGCCAGGTAATCCCCTTGTCTCGATTTCACCACCACGGGCCAGCTAAATGAGCGTTGAGCCAAGGACGAAATGATAAACAACAGCTGTGCTATTACGTAAGACTTGTCTGCCTGTAGAAGGATCCTTCGGAATGAAATTATTGTATTCGATATTAATCACGTTTTCAAAGGCATATTACATTCAGACATCCAATACTAGTCCATTTTCAATTTCGAACGAAGAAAATCGACCTTGAAATAAGGAAAGTAAGCGAATAAAAATTACGGTATGCTTAGCATGCAAGGACCGCGATGCATGCATAGTTTCTGTCCGTCCAGCAAGAAAATGGGTTCACTCGCGCAATGATACAGTCTTAACGTTCGAAAAATAGAAGTAATGGCATACCAACATACAAAGTATAATAATCATGCTGCTGATATGCACAAAAATATGAAATCATTATTTTTTTTTACCCGAAAGTCTTATTCATAATTTAAATGCAAACTATGCCTGTAACTATTTTTTTAATCGCAAACGTATAATCTATGTATAGGCCTACACCTCATCTTTGAGAAAAGGACATTTATAGGCCTCACTACAGATATGATTGGCAAATGCACGTTCTTTAGAGGTGTAGAAACTTAGAAAGGGGGTGGATGAAGAAAAATAAGTCTAGAAAGAAAAAAATTAGACAGCCAGACAGAGAGAAAGAAGGAAAGAAAGAAAGAAAGGAAGGAAGGAAGAAAGAAAGAAAGAAAGAAAGGAAGGAAGAGAGAGAGAGAAAGAAAGAAAGAAAGAAAGGAAGGAAGGAAGGAAGGAAGGAAGAGAGAGAGAGAGAAAGAAAGAAAGGAAGAAAAACTTTCTATCAACGCGTGTATACATGGAACTCCATGCGCTCGCCGGAACACATTGCAATCCATCGTGTGTGGCCCCCTGCTGTGACCGTAGATGCTGGGGTGAATTATCTTCGGACCGAGGTCAAGAAACAGGTGTTTCTATACTTAAATTTCATGCTTGAGGGCAATAGGATTTGTATTACTGGGAGAAGAGATTTGATGATAAGGAAAAATGGGGTATACAGCTCTCAAACGCGAGATTTTCGTCATGCAAATTTAGAATCCCAAATCTCGGTTATGACTGTAATTGATGGCTTGAAATTTAACACAAGTGGAATGCCTCTGGCCGTCTAACCTGCATCATGCGATTCAACATAGCAGCAGTGCTGACTTTGAAAACTACTATAACTCGCACAAGGTGTTCAGTGATACTTGTTTACTCTTATGTCCACGTTTTATGAACTAGACCAATAAACTTTCAGAGATATGATGGTTATTCAACAAAAAACCCCAACATGGTCAAAGTTCATTGACCTTACATAACCTTTGACCTTGATCATGTGACCTGAAACTCGCACAGGATGTTCAGTGATACTTGATTACTCTTATGTCCAAGTTTCATGAATCAGATCCATAAACTTTCAAAGTTATGATGGTAATTCAACAGATACACCCAATTCGGCCAAAGTTCATTGACCTTTGACCTTATTCATGTGACCTGAAACGCGCATAGGATGTTCAGTGATACTTGAATACTCTTATGTCCAAGTTTAATGAACTAGACCAATAAACTTTCAAAGTTATGATGGGAATTCAACAGATACCCCCAATTTGGCCAAAGTTCATTGACCCAAAATGACCTTTGACCTTGGTCATGTGACATGAAACTCATGTAGGATGTTCAGTAATACTTGATTAACCTTATGTCTAAGTTTCATGAAGACATTTCAAAAACTTAACCTCAGGTTAAAATTTAGATGTTGATTCCCCAACATGACCCTAAATGACCTTTGACCTTGGTCATGTGACATGACTCGGGCAGGATGTTCAGTAATACTTGATTAAACTTATGGCCAAGTTTCATGAACTATGTCCATATACTTTCTAAGTTATGCTGTCATTTCAAAAACTTAACCTTCGGTTAAGATTTGGTGTTGACGCCGCCGCCGTCAGAAAAGTGGCGCCTATAGTCTCACACTGCGTTGCAGGTG
The DNA here is from genome assembly GCF_018143015.1 of Lytechinus variegatus. Lineage (NCBI taxonomy): Eukaryota > Metazoa > Echinodermata > Echinoidea > Temnopleuroida > Toxopneustidae > Lytechinus > Lytechinus variegatus. The sequence continues at coordinate 41,731,525 of NC_054741.1, read as the reverse complement.
AGACAAAAATCAACGAACATATTAAAGGGCAGCTACACACGGCAGTGTTAATATAAGGAAGGTCCACTCGATACGCGCATACAATTGAAGTGTGCAAACAATTTGGTAGTCATGCCAACGAAACCAAGAACCGATACAATACACTCACGAAGTAATAGCAAAAATGGAGGTAAACTAATAGATTATGCCACTTATAGATTCAAATACTGTATTAGAAACAAAATATATATATAAACGATGAAATCTTTATCTACCACATTTTGAAAATAAAATTATTTCTCAATTATTATCTTAACTATTTTGTAAATCTTCAGTAAAACAGGATTAAATTGTGTCATAAATAAACCAGTATGCTAATTTCACCCAGATTTAGGCAAGCTCATTTTGTGACTACCGAAATCCTCTCAGAGCACTTTTTTAGTAGATTGTATAGTTGACTTCTTTTCATTTCCTCTTTACAATTATTTTTGTTTGAAAATTTTTCTCATCAAATTTTTTTCCTAAAATATCAAGTGGTGGTGATAACGGTTTTATGACTTCGCATATCAACATGATAACAAGGAAACGTTAGGTTGATACATTCTTCATCTGAATTTTGCTGCATCACATTAATGCACCTACACAATCCAGCTGCACCTCGTTCTTGATTATACAGGCGCCGTGGCTGGCATAACCGCAGCGGCGCCCCGGCCCGGTTATTGCTGAGGTAGGGTACGGTTCTGCATGCATATGCTAATCAACACAAAATTTTTGAAAAATTATGGAATGAAAAGAGTAAATGTGACATAGACCTTCGCCCCTTGATAGTTCTCAAGTCAAGACCTGTCGGAATATACATAGCTGGATACTTAATCAGATAATTTCGGACGAATATTAGGTCTACGTTAGGTCTAGGTCTTGGCTTTACAGCTAGTGTAGTGGCCGTATTCGATCCTACCTGATGTATTGCTAAAATCTGGGTTGGATTTTTGGATATACCATACTGTAAAAGCTGTTATTTTTGTGTACAGAATTTTTGCGAATCGCGGAGGTCCCGACATTTTTGCGGGTTGTTAAATTCACGATCGGAAGATGTACAAAATACTTCTATGGCATTTCAAAGAAGCAAAACTAGTGCAAATCATGTGCAAATCGAAACTCCTCAAAGTCTCCTTTTTTATGTTAAAGGCTTTTCAGTCTATATCAGACTATTTAAGCCTAATCCATGCTGATGTGTCTTTTGTACATAAAAAACAGTCAAAACAATTACAAACTGTGGAAAAAAAGTGGCTTAAATTTCACTTTATTTACCTTTAGATCTGAAAATTTATCATGCCTCAGTTTGATCTGTAATCCATAAGGTTAAGCAATCTTTGGAATTTGTGTTTTGTTCGATTCATTTTTCAAAAAGTTGGTAAAAGTGCAAAAATGTGGAATTTTGTGAACAAAATCTTCACCTCTAAAAGCTCTGGTCGTGTGACTTATGAATATTAATGAGTATGCAAAAAGCTGCCAACACGTGTGTATAGAGTCAATCAGATGACAATAAAATCAAATTATTTCATGGGAAATACATTTTGATATCACTGTGAGTGAATAAATATTGATAAAATAGTGTTGGAAAATAGTTTAGGCTCTGATTTTGTTTGAGAAATAAAAAAAGTGATATTCTACCTATTTGAATCAATAACTGTACTTTCTAAACCTTCTTTTTGTAACATGTATACAGTGCGTATCAAAAAAAAGTTTACACTTAGAAAAAGTCCTGTAAAATTTTACATTTGTGATATCCTGAAGATTTTTCCACATTTTAACATAGGTACAGATCCATTTAAGCAAATGATGATATAACTGTCAAAAAATATTTCCGCTTGAGTGAGCACCACTTACTTTTGAAAAGTTAGAGAAAAATTATTTGCGCAGAACTATGAAATAGTTATGCGAATAAAAGTAAACCTTAATCATGAAGTACACATTGAATTTAGCTATTAAAATTGATTAGAAGATATCGTTTACCCTTTTTTTGTTTCCTTGCCCAAAACACTTAGAAGAGTGCATTGCGCCCCACCCCACTCCCCCACACGCTGAGGCCATCGTGACGGCATTTTCTTTACACTGAGATGTGATTTACATGAAATGGCTTAGGATTGATTTTCATTTTGTTAATCATTGTCAAGCTTGGGAAAAGTGTGGAGAAGCAAGTATTGAATGAAAAGTGAAATGTAAACCCACTTTACATGATAAAACCTCAGTGAAAAATGCTGGAAATGTGTGATATAAACGTTTGTTCAGATTCAGTTATGTCATCAGATCCAGCTGGCACAAAAATGGTAAAGGTTGTGCTTACTAAGGTCGATTTGGGTGGCAAAATTGTTACAAAATGTTTAAATGTATACGTTTTATTCAGTTGACTAAAAGTGCAAGGGAAATGTATGAGAAATGTTTTGCAGGGTAAGTTTGATTTCGCCCTTTCCCCTTGACACAGCGTGAAAACGAGCATTTCTGCGCAAACAGATTTCTGCGAGCTTTACAAAAATGGGCAGTGCTCACTCAAGTGTAATATTCTGTCAAAACTTTTACTTCCATTGGATAGATGAGACCCAAACCCAAGATTACATGTGAAAAAATTACCCACATGTTGTATATTTTTTAATTCCCAGGGCTTTTTCAAAGTGTAAACTTTTTTTTGACACGCACTGTAGAGGTGCATATCTTAACTGGGCGTTGTGGCGTGCGCCTGTAATCCAAGCTGTGGGGAAGTTACAAATTGATGCAGAAGTTCGAGGTTCGAGCCCTGGTCACGTCTTTCGGATGGTGACGTTAAAGGTCAGACCCAGACGTAAATAATCATATCTGATTGATACACGTCTGACAAACCTAAAATACACACTCAATTGAATTTTCATTCCTAGTTCCGGGTTGCAAAGTGGAGAAGATGCTGTTTCGAAACCAACTCATTAATTTCAAGCAAAACTAGCTTGTATTATTACAGAAAAGGAATGCAAGCCGTGAATGCAGGCGCACGGTTCGGATCTCCTCTGACAAACACGCAGCAATTCAATGATAAAGGGGTTGTAGCAGTCGTGAGAAAATAAGATCGAATGTACGAGAGTGCACACGCCGAAGCTAACCCGGTGGGAAGTGGCGGGAAATTCGAAAGGGCTATCCAACCCACATGGACGCCAGGACCAACTGGACAAGTCTTCTTGACAGCCATCTTAAGCTTCAAACGTTATTGGAAATCTGACTCAGCGTTACTCAAACACAAACTGTGAGCTCTAATGTTTTCTGATTTGTTAATATTTTGCACATTATAAGGTAAGATTTTACTGATTTGGCGTTTAAATTTATTCACTCATTAGCACCTATAGATAACACTAACCACCATAACAAATCAAATAACAAATGTGTCTGTGATGTATCAAAATGGCTACTTCTGCCTCCTCTGGCGAGGAGGCGTATGAAGATTATGCTAGCGGGATTTATTATCAATCGCAAGGGAGAATACGCCCACCATCGCCTATGGTGGCTGACCGTGAGGTATTTAGTGATCAAACTATTACCGAAGCTCGAGAAAATACAACAGAAGAAGAAGGAGAATGGTATACTATACCAAAGAAGGTTAGAAGTAGTCAAAGAAAACCTAAGAGCAAGGATCAGCACCATTAATGACTCGCCTGTAAAACAGCAAGGGCTGACCTTTATCATAGAAGGTATAGAATCAAACGTAGTTAAAATTAACCAGATCAAAAGGGCAAAATTTCTAAATGAAAATGTAGGGCAAGTGCAAAAAATTGAAAGAGGAAGAAATGATTTAAAGATTATGTGCAAAAACCAACAGCAAGCAGAAAAATTGAGGTCAATGACAAAATTTGCAGGAATAGCAATCAAGGCAGATTGGTACGACCCAGACAAGAAAAGAAAAGGAGTTATAATGGTAAGTACTGATATTGAAGACGAAGAATTATTAGAAGTATTGAAGAAGGACAAGGTCATTGGAGTCAAAAGGTTCAAGAAAAGAATCGACGGGGAGTTGCAAAACACCTCATCGGTTCTTTTGACCTTTGAGAGAAGAGAAGTGCCCAAAGAACTTTATTTTGCATATGAACGTTATGAAGTGTTTGACTATGTTCCACCGCCACCTAGATGTTTCAAATGCCAAATGTTTGGACACGTGGCAGATAGTTGCAAAAACAAAGTATGTTGTGTGCGATGTGGAGAGGGTCATAGTTACGATGATTGTCCAAACAAAGAGACTCGTAAATGTTGTAGGTGCAAACAAAACCACTCGGCAGCATATCTTGGATGTACCTCATACAAAGAGGCTGTTAAAATAAACTCAATCAAGCAGAACAAAAAAATTTCCTACGCTGAAGCTACCAAGAAATTCCACACTAAAGCAGAACCCATTTCTGCGCAAGTGCAAGTGACAGTTCAAGCACCCTCGCAAAAAGAGGAACGAAATACTCCCTCTCAACGTAGAACAGGCAAACCAAAACCCCAAAGGATAAGCCATAAACAAAAAAATGGAAATGCTTCTCCTTTTATTTTTGGCAAAGACCAAACTAGTACTCCAATGGCATCTAGGGATGAGATGCATTCCACGGTTTCGCCTGTACAGTCTGGGGAGGAATCTAGAAATAGCCAAGTCAAGAATAATAGCCTGAAAAAAACCTTTGCCAAAGTTTGAAAAGTTTAGACTTTCTAGCTTTTATTGTTTTTATAATCAATAATGTGGAGCACGAACACACCCATTCTAACAGAATACGCCTTGTTGTAGAAGCTGCCAAATCTTGCCTGGGAATTACAAATATCCTTCCCCAAATGATCCCAGATGAGGTATTCAATATCATATGTGGCTTGAAAAACAAGAAATCTGTTGGAATCGATGGTATCTCAATGAAAATGCTCAAATTGTCTGCCCCCATCATTGTCCGTTCTCTTACTTACCTTATAAACAAATCATTGTCAGATGGTGTCGTACCAATAAGATGGAAACAGGCTAAGTTAATTCCCTTACATAAATCGGGTGACAAATCATCCCCTTCAAATTATCGTCCAATCGCTATACTCTCTCCTGTTTCCAAAATTATGGAGAAAGTAGTTCAAAAACAGTTAACCAAATATCTAAGAACTAATAATATACTTTCAATGGAACAGTCTGGTTTTAGGAAAAAACATTCGACCATAACGTCTCTTATTCGAGTTACGGATGATTGGCTACGCGCCACTGACTCTGGTTTATATACTGGAGCCGTTTTTATCGATATGAAAAAGGCTTTCGACACGGTCGAACATCATACTTTGTTGAAGAAACTTAAATCAATTGGAATATCTAATGATAGTCTCATATGGTTCGAAAGTTATCTGAGTAATCGTCAAATCAGTACATTCATTAGCTCAACGTTATCTGATCCTTTGCTTGTAAGTTATGGAGTACCACAAGGCTCAATATTGATATAGATGACATAGTTAAACAAGTTAAGCACTGTCAAATCCATCTATACGCTGATGATTCTGTTTTGTATTTTTCTGATAATGACGTAAATCTCATTGAAAGCAATTTAAATGCCGACCTAAATCGTATATACGAATGGATGTGTTTAAGTAAATCAAGTCTTAATATCGACAAAACTGAAAGTATGTTATTTGGGTCACGTCACATGTTGTCTGTGTACAAGTCTCTTAATGTCAGAATTTCAGGAAAATATATTCATTCTAAAGAATTTGTGAAATATTTGGGGGTCTTTATTGATCCAGAGTTAAAATGGAATTGCCACATTGATAAACTATGTGCTAAAACCAGTAAATTAGTAAATTTCCTTGGTCGGCTTCGTTCATTTTTAAATGAGGATAGTCTGAAATTAATTTACCGTTCAGTAATCTTGCCATTGTTTGATTATGCTGATGTAGTCTTTGATTCATCAAATTTGAAATGTACCCAACAATTGCAAAAAATACAAAATAGAGCTTGCAGAATAATACTAAAAATTAATCCGTATAAATATATATCAAACCATACTGTTCATCAACTCTTAAATTGGGAATCATTAAAATCAAGGCATATAAAGCATACTCTTTCAATGGTGTATAAGATCTGAATGGTCTTAGTGCGCCTTACATGAATAATATATTTCAGTTTTCTACTCATAAATATTCTCTCCGTTCTGATAAAAATCTTTCTCTCCCTAAACCACGGACTGAATACTGTAGAAGAATGTTTTCATACAGGGGTACGACATATTTTAATTGCCACGTGATGCTAAATGTTCTGTTTCTTATAGCTCATTTAATAACGTAGTTAATAACCATATCTTAAATTGGGTCTGACTGTACATTATTCTCTGTTGCTCAATTCCTATGCATTGAAATGTAGGGTGTGTTAACGTAGGGGGGTGGGGGGCTAGATGTTATGACCGATTAGTTTTATTTCTTGTTGTTTTGGTATGTTATTTATATATTGTGTATAATCTATATTTGTGTAATTTTCTTTTATGCTATATGAGGACCCCTCGGTAGACCAGCAGCACCATGATTGATGCTGCTGAGTAGGGCCATCCTCCCGTTTTCTATTTACCAATCCATATGTATAATTTTATATGTATTGTTATCTGTTTTTTTAACGGAAATAAATTCAATTCAATTCAATTCAATCCACGAAAGATTAGCAACTTCTAATGAATGATGGCTATGACAGATGGAATTCCTTCACTCCCTCATTTCTCTCTCTCACTCAGCTCTCCACTCTTTTTCTATTATTACTTTTCCCCATTCTCCAGCTTTCTCATTCTTCTTTCCAAATCCTTTCCCCCATTTCTTCAAATTTTTTCATCCACAGCAGTGATTGTCATTTTATTATTTATGGTTAATATATTCCAATGGAACGCCCAATCCATGAATGCTCATGGCTTTAATTTTTATGAAAGTATAATACAGAATGTCTCTATCCAAGAGAAACCTGGGATAGTATGTATTCAGGAAACATGGTACGATGAATATAATATGATACATTTTCCTCATTATCATTTAGTAAAGAAGAATAGACACAACAAACGTGGAGGTCTTGCTATATATCTGCACGAATCTATAGCATTTCGGGTTATAAATACCCCAGAGATAAGTGAATATATTATTGTGGATATCTATTTACAAAACAATACTTTTTCTCTTGTAAATTTTTACAACCCTTGTAAAAAAATCAGTCACACTCTGCTTGATGAAATAATGAAAAATTGTAAAGAACAGGTTATAGTGTGTGGTGATTTTAACTCCCATAATCCACTGTGGGGGAGCACCACTTTGGACGTTAATGGTAAGACTGTCGAAGATTTTAGGAATATGATCTTGTTCTTCTTAATGATGGTTCTCCAACCAGGTTGGACCCAAGAAGTGGGGGAAAATCTTCTTTGGATCTTACTTTTATATCCAAGGAAACGAGTGGTTATACTCACTGGACGGTCTCTGGACATAACTTTGGAAGTGACCATTTTGTCATAAATTTTTGTATTGATAAAGGTATTAAGGACATGTTTGAAATAAAGTATACATACAGTGTTTCCCAGAGTAGAAAACAGGCAAAAATAAATTGGAAGTGGTATAAGATGGAAATGGAATCCAGATTTGAGGATATAAAAGACAAATACCCAGAGTTAGATATACAAGGTAAATATGATTCACTTGTAGACTTAATGCTTGCCTCTTTTGATAAACAAAGAAAAAAGACTACGAAAAAACATTTCGATAAATCACCGGTACCTTGGTGGAACAGAGAATGTTTTAGAGCATCAAAAGAAAGAAATAAAGCTGACAAGTGGAATGCCTCTGGCCGTCTCACCTGCATCACGAGGTTATTTCCTTAGCACTACATCCTGACTTATGGATCCTGCTGAGTATCGTCATAGAAGTAGAAGTATCATTTGACCTATTGACCCCTAAATGTCTTTGACCCCATCATTTTTATGGGGTCACATGTGGTATTACCCAAGGATCATTTGTACCAAGAATGAAAACATAATTGATGCAAAGATAAAGAAATGAGAGCAAGTTGGAACAAAACTAACATTTTCGAACAGGCTACACAGACCAACAGGAAGGGTGATTACTACATGTAGGCCTCTGCTGAACTTTGTTGAGGCAAGACAAAAGTATATATTTGTTTTACAATCATTGCTAAGTTTATGTGTCATAATTTTGATGAAGGTACTGCAGGCAGTATGGTCTTCACATCATTTATGAGTGCACATGATTTGCATGAAATAAACAAACGTATCAGAAAACAGTGCGAAATAAAGTAAACAAATTTAGAATCCCAAATCTCGGTTATGACTGTAATTGATGGCTTGAAATTTAACACAAGTGGAATGCCTCTGGCCGTCTAACCTGCATCATGCGATTCAACATAGCAGCAGTGCTGACTTTGAATACTACTCTAACTCGCACAAGATGTTCAGTGATACATGGTTACTCTTATGTCCACTTTTTATGAACTAGACCAATAAACTTACAGAGATATGATGGTTATTCACCTTTGACCTTGATCATGTGACCTGAAACTCGAACAGGATGTTCAGTGATACTTGATTACTCTTATGTACAAGTTTCATGAATCAGATCCATAAACTTTCAAAGTTATGATGGTAATTCAACAGTTACACCCAATTCGGCCAAAGTTCATTGACCTTTGACCTTGGTCAGGTGACCTGAAATGCGCACAGGATGTTCAGTGATACTTGATTACTCTAATGTCCAAGTTTAATGAACTAGACCAATAAACTTTCAAAGTTATGATGGTAATTCAACAGATACCCCCGATTCGGCCAAAGTTCATTGACCCTAAATGACCTTTGACCTTAATCATGAGACCTGAAACTTGCACAAAATGTTCAGTGATGCTTGATTACTATTATGTCCAAGTTTCATGAATCAGATCCATAAACTTTCAAAGTTATGATGGGAATTCAACAGATATCCCCAATTCGGCCAAAGTTCATTGACCCTAAATGACCTTTGACCTTGGTCATATGACGTGAAACTCATGTAGGATCTTCAGTGATACTTGATTAACCTTATGTCCAAGTTTCATGAACTAGGTCCATATATTTTCTAAGTTATGATGACATTTCAAAAACTTAACCTCAGGTTAAGATTTCAATGTTGAATCCTCCAACATGGTCTAAGTTCATTGACCCTAAATGACCTTTGACCTTGGTCATGTGACATGAAACTCTAATAGGATGTTCAGTAATACTTGATTAACCTTATGGCCAAGTTTTATTAACTAGGTCCATATACTTCCTAAGTTATGACGTCATTTCAAAAACTTAACCTCAGGTTAAGATTTGATGTTGATGCCGCCGCCGCCGGAAAAGCTGCGCCTATAGTCTCACTTTGCTTCGCAGGTGAGATAAAAACAGATTCATGTATAAAGCATTTCTTTCTGAGGATTTTGAGAAATACTTGATTAAAAAAAGGGAGGCACAGGCAGTTTTCAGAAAAGCAAAAAGAGAATATTGAAAAAACTACTGTGCCAAACTTAATAGAATGGTAAGTATAAGTTCTGTTTGGAAAAGGATAAAAGGTATAAAAGAAGGTTGTAAATCTAAGATACCGGATTTGATCCTAAATAACGGAAAAACTATTGCTAAATCGGCGGAAGAAAAAGCACTCATTTTTCTTCAATGTTTTAACCGTATCGACTCAAACCTAGACAAGTCAGAAGTAAACAGGAGAAAAAAGATTGAGAATATAATCATGAACAATATTGAAAAGGTAAGTACTGATCGAGAAAATGTACTAAATTACAATTTTAACATGAGTGAATTATAAGGTGCTATTAGTGTAATCAAGGACACTGCGCCAGGTAAGGATGATGTCCAAGCAAAAATGAAATGGAACCTTCCAGGTAAGATAATTGACTTTATGTTAGATTTATTTAATGAAATATGGGATAAGAGCTTATTGCCATATCAATGGTCAGAAGCTATACAAATTCCTATCCTAAAAAAGGAAAGGATGCTTCCAATCCATCATCTTATCGTCCAATTTCCCTTACACCATTATTATGTAAATTGATGGAAAGATTAATAAAAAACAGAATGAATTGGTATATAGAGAAAAATAATATCATCACCCCTATCCAATCTGGATTCAGGAAAAAAAAGTACTACAGATCAAATCATAAGGTTGGAAACGGATATTAACAAGGCAATGATTATTAGAGAATATACTGTCGTTATTTTCTTAGACCTACAGAAGGCCTATGATTTAGTATGGAGACAGAGTATAAAAAGCAAAATATGAATTGGGATTTGATGGTAGAATTTTACGTTGGATAAATGCTTTTTTATCTAAAAGAATGTGTCAAGTGAGGATCCATGACCATCCATCTGTACAGCAAAACTTTGAGTTGGGAATAATGCAAGGAAGTGTAATAAGTCCTTTATTATTCAACTTTATGATTAATGATCTGCATAAAATACAAGAGGTAGAAGAGATTTAAGTTTTTGCAGACGATATATGTTTATGGTTTTCCCACAGGAACCCCTCTTTCATTATAAAGAAACTGGAGACAGCAATTGTTTTAATACAGGAATGGTGTAAAACAAGGGGGATGCATATTTCTTCCTCCAAATCTGTAGCAGTTACATGTACTTTTGGTAGAAAAAAAGGCTTCAAATTTGACCTAAGAATCAATAATGAAAAAATTCCAATAAATAAAGAACACAAGTTCTTAGGAGTGTGGTTTGACTCGAAACTGACTTGGTCAAAACACATAAACGAAGTAGTAGTAAAATGTAAAAAAAGACTCAATCTTTTAAAATGTATAGCTGGCACCGATTGGGGCCAAAAATCTGACATCTTATTTTTGTTGTGTAAAGGTTTAATTAGATCAGTAATGGACTACGGTTGCAAGAAATTCACATCACCGATAGAGTCTAAAACATATGCTAATGAAATAATTACTAAGAAATGGTCTCATGTCCTCACAATCTATACAGATGCTTCTAGGTTACAAGATGGAAGAACGGGTTCAGCCTTTTACAAAACCGAAGTTACAAGTAAGAAAAAAGTTCAGATTATGTAAAGTAAACATTATGGCCCGAATTCACAAAGGTGGACTCTGCAAAATCCACGGATTTTAGAATCCGTGGATTTTTGAGTCCATGGATTCTGCAGTTTGTGATTCACAAACAGTGGACTCAGAAATCTAAGGATTCTACCAGACCCACGGTTGAGTCCATGGATTCAACCGTGGACTCAACCAAATCCACGGATTCAACCGTGGATTTTCAATCAAATTTAGGGACTTCCCCTTTTTGAGACTGCACTGCGCATGCTCAGTGTCATGAAAACAAACATCTGCAGCATATACACAATATACAAAAAAATATTCTGAAATAAATGTTTGCTGGTAACCCCCCCCCCCCCCACCCAAGAATTATGTTTGCTGGCATTGATTGTTGTGTATCTTTACACACACACACAAAAAAAAAATAGAAGCACATCATCAGCTAGCTGCACCTGATCAACCATGGACCTGAAGTGGCAAAAAGCAGAAATCCATTATTTAATCAAGTTAATCTCAGATAGACAGGATAAGATATGTAACTGAGAAACTAATCACTATCCTTTTTACAGCAACCAATTCCACATCACTAAAGCACCACTGGATCCATCTTTAAGAACAAGATAATCACTGATTGCCAATTCACTTTGAATCACGCCATTATCATGATACAATCAGGAAACTAATCATGAATAACGTTTTCAGACATTCCAATCCTTTATACTTAAACATCATCACCTAATCTAAAATATCACAGCATTATATTTGATTTTGACACACACAAAAAACATATCATCACCATGATCACTCTTATGAATGGGAATAACATCTGGAATAATTCAAAGCACAATCAATTCAATTTGATAACAGACAACAATTTAATATATTATTTGTCACATTTTCCACACATGAATAACCACACTTTACATGATTTTTTAACTATGACTACATAGATTATGACTGTCAAAATAAATTTTTCTGCAAGTCAAGTGATATGCATGTAAAAATTATTTTTTTTACAGGCCTAGGAGCCCCCCCTCAATGATTTACGAAATATTTTCGCAGAGCAACTTTTTTTAACGTGCTTGCTGACTTTTACTTTCAAGTCTTGCGCAACTTATGAGACCAGTTTTGTGTCACCCGGGTATGCGGTTCCAAAATTACGTAACATTATGTCAGACAAAAAATTGCTCAAAAGCGTGATTTCGTGTACAAAATCAATGCAAATTATGTTTTCAACCAAAAATCATAAATGTATGATTATTTTTAGCTTTGCTGGTTTAAATGTATTTACTTTATGCTGTTTATTATCAGAAGAGTCCCCAACAAATTTCATTGAAAAAACAATGATATCAAATATGCATTAAAAAAATTGGGAGTTGGGAGAAATTAATTGCCAAACACAGATTTACAAACTTTTTTGAGGGGTTTATATTGTATCAGCAGTACTGCAGATTATATTCAATACTCATAGATAAAGAAATAACAGAAGTTCTTGATTTGTTGATGTGGTTGGGAGAATTCATTAAATATTGATATCATAAAAACTGTATATAGACATATCTATTCATAAATTAGGAATTATGTTGCAATGGATGACATTGTACTATAAAGACCAAGAAAAACAAATATAGTATACCTGACTCATTATCAATGTTCATCAAAACTAGGGCAATACATTTAAAATGTCCAGCTCACACGTCAGATAGGGGTAATACTATATTATATTTATGTTATTAATGTACTTATATTCTTCACTCTGTATGATGATTAAGTATTTATTGAATATTGATATACGACTCCGGCATTATCAATTGAAAAGTACATGAAGAGCATGACAGTAAGAAAGTATTTATTTTTAAAGTAAACCTAGTTAAAAGGATCTGGTATTTGTCTGAATGATTTTCACACTTCTCTAATAAAATAGAATTATATGATTTTGTATATATGTTGATATATCAAACACAATAATCGAAAGACTCACTTAAAGGTCAAGTCCACCTCAGAAAAATGCTGATTTAAATCAATACAGAAAAATCAGACAAGCACAATGCTGAAAATTTCATCAAAATGGGATATAAAATAAGTTATGACATTTCAAAGCTTCGCTTATTTTCAACAAAATAGTTATATGAACGAGCCAGTTACATCCAAATGAGAGAATCGATGACGTCACTCACTCACTATTTCTTTTGTTTTTTATTGTTTGAATTATACAATATTTCAATTTTTACGAATTTGATGATTAGGACCTCACTGCCTGAAGCACAAAATTTTAAAATATGGGAAAAAAATGGAATTCCACGTGTTCAGGGAGGAATGAAACTTCACTTCACATGACAATGACGAGAAAATAAAAATATTTCATATTTCATATAATAAAATACAAAAGAAATAGTGAGTGAGTGATGTCATCAACTCTCTCATTTGGATGTAACTGGCTCGTTCATATAACTATTTTGTTGAAAATAAGCGAAACTTTAAAATGCCATAACTTTCTTATTTTACATCTGATTTTGATGGAAGTTTCAGTGTTATGATTGTTGAATTTTTATCTTTTTATTCAAATCAAGTTTTTGTTGGGGTGGACTTGTCCTTTAAATTCTTAGTCTGTAGCGTCTTATATCTAGATAAATGAATTTGTAAGGAAAATGCTCAAGAGCATATTTAAAGGACAAATAAGTACTGTACAGTACATTACAAAGAGAGGGTGCTAAATAAAAAAAAAGCATTGAAATCTAAATTTTAATGCTTAAAAAAGTCAATGACCGCTATTATACTTTAGTGACATTGGAATGATGATAGGAGTACAAGTCACATTATCGACCCTTTCCCAAAGTTCAGACTGGCATAACAGAGTCTACATTTATATTAAAATGCAATCTGCACACTGACGGAATACCTGTTCTTCCGGTTAAGGAAGTACAGGGCTTGTTCCCCACCAGGACTCCTAATGTAGACATGAGTCCCATCGATGACACCTATGACAACAGGTAGAGGTTCACTACATTCTGTATTCCTCCTCAGATCACCCTCAAGAATGTTGATGAGATGGAGTGCAGTCTCTTTTGAGAAGCGATACTGCATTCGAAAGGCTTCATCCATGTACAACTCAAAAGGATTCATTCATTCCTGTAATCCCGTCAGGGTCTGGGCCTGTTGGCTATCTGTGTATACATAGAAAAAGAATTAGAATAGACAAACATGAAAAAAAATGATAATTCAAGATTCCCTGAACAATAGGTAAGGTTTGCTTACATTCAGCCCCCCCCCCCCTAGTCTTCTTAGGTACAGTATGGAAATAGCCCAGTCTATTTAGGATTAAGTTTGTTTTTCTTTTCCTAATTTTGTTTTTACATTAATATATGCATTGCATACATCAAGTCAAATGTTTCAAATAATCTGCTGCTTTAATTGCTGTAATTCCTTTCATTCATTTTGACTCCATCCATTTTTAAATCTTGAAAATTGTCACAGCTTGTGCAAGTAGGAACGAAAATTTGCCATGTTGGTTTCATCACTAATGCTTCAATCAGTATCTCCTCCATATAGAAACAAGTCAAATATTTTGCAATAAGCACTGCATCGGTTTATTGTTCAATTAAAACAAAGCTTACCTCTCTGAGGCTGTTGACACGATCAAGATGCATTAAATGAGCACGGTGATTTTCTGCCATTTTTTGTTCTGCATAGAAAATGAAATTGACATAGGGTTAAGTTTCAATGGCAAAGAAAATAGTCATAAGAAAGATGAGCATGAGACTAGAATGAGATTCAGTCATTGAGATAACAGTTTGAGAAAATTTTCTAAAATCTGTATTCTGAAAATTGTCTCATCTCTGTAAGGACATCCCCTATTTTATCTCTGAAAACGCACATTTTTTTTTCTTTGCTAAAATAAAAATACATGACTGCTCTCCCAAATTTATTTTCTTTGAAACGATTCATCATCTCAAATGAAATCTTCAAAATTGCTGAAAAGACTAGCCTGGAGGTTCCTGGAGAGTAAAAATCAGTCTAGGCATACGTAGTCATAGCCGGCCCATAGGCTTACTCATGACCATCATGACCATGGATAGTACCATTGACCTACTATGATAGTACTAACTGAACTTCTGTCAGTTCTGAATCTGATTACCATTCTGAGACTGAATAAAAAAGTGAATGCAACGAGTCGTAGGCGTAGTCGAGTACGGTAACTCGACTGATTTTTACTCTCCAGGAGCCTTTAGGCATGCAAGCTAGAGTAAGATAGACCATGTAGATCTAAGAAAATCCAGCGACAGGGTCAAGGGGAATCAGAAATTTCGGAAAAATCGAGTGAAAAGGGGAACGAGTCAAGGGTCTAACCATCTAACGTCAACGAGTACGTCTAGCCGTGTCACAGAGCTCGCGAAAGACCAACAACGAAAGACAGAAATGCACTTATGGGGCTACACAAAACCATTTCCGCAAGAATTTTTTTCACTAACTCGACTCTCATGATCGTACCTAATATACATGCATTTATGACATAAATTCGGACATTACTTCACAAATCAATGTATAAAAAGTTACAAAAAATATTGCTCATCAAACAAATATGTCAAATTACTCACAATTTTCTCGGAGCTCGGTCCAGCATATATTTTTTCAACCACTTTCACGTCCAGTCTTCCACCTTAAATTTTGCTGCAAAATTATCGTCCAGCGGTTGTTGTCTGCACAAAGATGTACCCAAATGCTGCGCTGTGATTGGCCAATTACGCCTAGAATCCACAGATTCTGTTTCAGACCACCCCAAACAGTTGACTCGAAATCGTGACGTAATAGACTTGGTAGAATCCGTGGATTCGGTCGAGTCCACCTTTGTGAATCACAAAAGCGAATCCGTGGACTGTGGACTCAACAAAATCCGTGGATTTTGCAGAATCCACCTTTGTGAATTCGGGCCTATGACAGCTAAATCGTCAGCGATTATTATGGCCTTAGAATGGGTAGAGGAATATCTTCCAATAGCAGTAGTAATTTTAGTCTAGGTGATTGGTGAAAAAAATGTTCAGTAAATGGTACAAGCATGAAAATCGGCACAAAGGTAGAGAAAGTTATTCTAAACATTTTTAGCAGGGGGTGCCAACGTGAGTTCATCAAACATAGCAATGGTTGGTAGGTAACATATTTACCTTAGTAACTGAGCTTAATTGGGCTTGAGTAACATTTTCTCAGGCGAAATGTCATACAAATTTTAATCTAAAGCATCTTCCTTTGTATCACAATAAATTTGATCCATTTATTCATAACAACGGTTGCTAAGTGACCCTCTTCCGTAGCAACGAATTCTTTATCTTTGTTCAGATCATTATTATTTACTCAGAATAGCTCAGAAATTAAATCTGCCCCATAGATTCCTCATGTGATGAATGCTTCCATAGGTAGACACAGTGAGCACCACAGCAACTGTTGCTAAGTAACATTTCTCATGGTAACCAATTATTATAAGATATCTTTTTAATAATTATAATTTCTATAAATCGCATTTTTATTAAAGCATTAATCACAACAACACAAGAACAATTATACCAAGTATACATGTACAAGCCCATGCAAAGTACCAGTTGCTAAGTAATATGTTTTCTGTAGCAACCAATGGTTAAAGGCCGTAAGGTAAGATTATTGATGTGTGTAAATCATAGAGGTACTTAAAAGTAAAGCCTTGCACAAATCAAACTAGCTCATGATATGGTTCATATTTCCAAAGAAGATATCTATGGGTTCCATATTACTGGTATCATAATAAATATTGCATGTTAAAAGAACCTCTCCAATATTCATCCTTTTGGAAACCATATTTATTCTGAATTAACTTAGACAATTATGTAAAAGATCGACCCTAGAAAAGAATTCCACAATATCAACATTTAGCAAGAGGTCACTCTTGTAGAAGAATGGTTACAAGAGCATGGGTACTTACAACATAAATATCTCCGACCTTTGAGAGATATAAGAATGTCCACCAATAATTGATTGAGTCAACTTGCCTGAAGTTAATTTTTAAATGGGTGGTTGGATACCACTTTATCCCTTGCTAACGGTAGTCGGTCTCTTGAAAGGAAACACACTTTGCCTTGATTTACCCGCTCTCTTCCATAGCCTGCAATGAAGATCATATTAGTTCTCCATTCCGTTCCCAAATCAAATGCCACGGACAGGAGTTGATTTTGACCAGGGATTCTGACTTAGATCAATCCAGCTGCGGGATCTATCATGACGTGATAGATCTGTAGAATCGATTGGGACCATTCAGTTACATTCCTGGCCTGTTGG
Source organism: Lytechinus variegatus (assembly GCF_018143015.1). Classification (NCBI taxonomy): domain Eukaryota; kingdom Metazoa; phylum Echinodermata; class Echinoidea; order Temnopleuroida; family Toxopneustidae; genus Lytechinus; species Lytechinus variegatus. The sequence goes on along the minus strand of NC_054741.1, from coordinate 41,714,178 downwards.
CCTGGATCCTGCAGCTACATGATCTATCATGACTTCTGCAGAAGTTGATTTGGACATGTTAGTTACGATTCCTGGTGTTTTGACCTCGAACAATCCTGCAGCTCCACGATCTATCATGACATATCTTGCTAAAGTTTATTGGGACCCGTCAGTTCCGTTTTTATATCGGGCATGCTTGCCTGGATTCTGGAGCTAAATGACTTAATCCTGCTGAAGTTGATTTGGACCTGTCCGTTCTTTTTCCAGGTGTTTTGACCTGGATCAATCCTGCAGGTCTAGGATTTTTCATCACTAGATCCTACAGCTCTGGGATCTACCATGACTTGAAAGCTTCGGTGCAGAAGTTGATTTGGACCTGTCCCTTATTTTTCTAGGTGTTTTAACCTGGATCAATACAGCAGTTCCAGGACTCAGCATCACTTGAAATATCTTTTAGATTCAATTTAAACCACTCAGTTCCGTTTACAGGCGTGTTGGTCTGGATCCTGCAGCTACATGATCTATTCTGACTTCTGCAGAGGTTGATTTGGACCTGTCAGTTCCTTTTCAAAGTGTTTTGATCTGGATTAACAATGTAGCTCTGGGATCTATCATGACAATCATGAAAGATCTTGCTAGAGTTGATTTGGACCTGTCTGTTCCTATTCCAAGTGTTTTGATCTGGATTAATAATGTAGCTCTGGGATCTACATGAAAGATCTTTTGGAGTTGATTTGGAACTTTCAGTTCCATTTCTATATAGGTATGCTAGTCTTGATTCTGGAGCTAAATGACTTGATCCTGCTGAAATTGAATTGGACCTGTCCGTTCTTTTTCTAGGTGTTTTGACATGAAGCTCCAGGATTTTTCATCATGTGAAAGATTCCACAACTGTTGATTTGGACCAGCAAGTTCTGTTTTCAGGCGTGCTGGCCTAGATACTGCAGCTCTGGGATCTATCATGACTTGAAAGCTTGTGAAGAAGTTGATTTGGACCTGGCCCTTATTTTTCTAGGTGTTTTAACCTGGATCAATCCTGCAGCTCCAGGACTTAGCGTCACTTGAAAGGTCTGTGAGATTTGATTTAAACCACTCAGTTCCGTTTCCAGGCGTGTTGGTCTGGATCATGCAGCTTCATGATCCATTGTGACTTCTACATAGGTTGATTTGGACCTGTCAGTTCCTATTCAAAATGTTTTGATCTGGATTAATAATGTAGCTCTGGGATCTATCATGACGTGAAAGATCTTGCTAGAGTTGATTTGGACCTGTCAGTTCCGTTTCTAGGCATGTTTTCTGGATCCTGCAGCTATATCATTGTTCTATCATGACTCAATCCTGCAGAAGTTGATTTGGACCTGTCCGTGCTGTTTCCAGGTGTTTTGACATGGATCAATCCTGCAGCTCCAGGATCCATGACTTGAAAGCTCGTGCAGAATTTGATTTGACCTGTTTGTTCCAATTGCAGGTATTTTGGAGCATCTGACTTTGTCACCTACGTATGTAAAGCACTTGTGATATCAAGTTGGCTGGACGCAATCCATACTCGGCCACAGAACAGTAGCATGGAGTTCTGATATGCTTCTTCTTTACATATACCCCAATACTTCTTGGCATGTCCGACTCAGATGGAAATGATTCTGCTGATTCCACCACCAATTGTCTTGCAACATAATTTCCTTATGGAGAGAAATGTTTACACTCTGATTGATGAACAATTAATTGTCCCACCGAAGATGATGATGACTGTTGCTTTCTTGACGTATTCCTCTGTTGCCTCTGATATTCTTTGTCGAGCATACTGCATGCTTCATAGTAGTCTTGCTTTCCCGTATTTATGATTAACCCAGTCTTAACTTAATTTTTTTGAATAAATAAATGCCCTACTTTGAGAAGGCATGTGCGACACATAAAATGTATGTTCGATTAATTCGCTAGAATTGTACCCAAGTCCCAAGCTATTGGAAACTTAACACTCTTCATATAAATCATTTATTTTCCTTCTTAATCTAGAAACTATTGCAAAATATCATGCAAATTAAGTAAATGACTCAAGTGCCCAGCAGTATGATCAAATAAAAGAGATACATACAGTTGCAATTGCTTCTTGTAAACTTGGGATTAGAATCATTAGTTATCTTTTTTAAAGATGCTCAAATATTATGGGTAAGAATGATGAAAGAAGTCATTCGAAGCAGGTTGGAAAGCTCTTTACAGTGCTTTCAATTTTCCAACCATACTTTTTGATGTCCTGGTACAACATGCAATATGTTGCATATTACCGCTTCATTTTCATGATTTGTAGGATGCGGCGTTAATGATTAGTGATAATTACAGAGCTTTTGACAGCAAGTTACATACTGCGGGTATTTTTCTGGACTTCTCCAAGGCCTTCGATACCATTAACCATGATATTTTGCTACACAAGTTGTCTCACTACGGAATTCGAGGAAAGGCCTTGGAGTGGTTCAGGGACTATCTTTATGATAGACAACAATATGTTTATATTAATGGTGTTGAATCATCCTCTCAAACCGTATACTTTATTCTGCTCTAATCTTGCCCTACTTCAATTACTGTATTCCAACATGGGGTAATAGCTCCAAAACCCTCTTGGATAAAATCAACATTGTCCAAAAGCGTGTTATAAGAATAATCAATAACGCTGGATTTCGTGCCCATACAAACAACCTTTTTCATAATTGCAAAATCCTAAAAATATCTGATTTATATTTGTACGACCTTAGCATATTTATGTTCGAACTCAAGAATGACAATTTACCAGATGCCTTTGCACCATTATTTCAACGCAATTTCATTTTACATTCCCATTCAACTAGACAAGCTAATCATTACCAGCTCCCACAAACCCGAACCGTTTTTGCTAATAGCATTTTTACTACAACAGGACCCAAATTCTCGAACAGCCTTAACAACGAACTGGTTGATAGCCCATCACTCAATTGTTTCAAACGCAAGCTTAAGTTATACCTCTTGGAGAGGTACAATGCTGGATTGTACTGATGACTGCAAATAACATTATTATAATTAGTTTTGTCTATTCTTTCTTTCTTATACTCTTTATATTCCTTGACCCCCCCCCCCCCGTCCTTTTGGTAGTTTTCCAATTTCATTTTATCTTGCTATTTTTATTTCTATTCGTTTTCTTCTATTTCATCATTTTCTGGTAACTTGATGCCTTTCGATATATATTTTGTGTAAAACAATCTATGTAATAAATATGTATTCCATTTCCACATTTGTTCGCTCAAAGTAACAACTTATATTTTTCCCCATTGGGAGCCTAATTTTCTACAAGCTCTGCTTTTTATTTAGGCTCCTCACTTTTTTTTACATTTTGTAGTGTACCTTATGCTTAAAAACTTATGTATGTTAGACACTTGATTTTATCATTGATACACTATGTTTATGAACACATTTGTTACGTATATTATGATATTTGTTTTACAAGTAGATCAATAAATAAATAACCATTTCTATCAAAAGATTTTGTTGTATAATCAAACAAGTGGAATGCCTCTGGCCGTCTCACCTGCATCACGCGGTTCAATATAGCAGCAGTGCTGACTTTGAATACTACTCTAACTCGCACAAGATGTTCAGTGATACATGGTT